>NC_067286.1:34178502-34203502 GCF_020740795.1 Apus apus | reverse complement strand
AGCAGCAATAAGTGCCGGCCCAGAAAGACTTCTGCTCCTCGGCAGCTCCCGCAGCCGGCGCCGGTGCAGACGGGGGTCGTGCGGAGGTCAGTGCCAGCCAGGGCCGACCCCTGCGGCCGGGCGAGCGGGGACACCCCGCGCAAGGCCACCGCCCGCCCCGCGCTCGGCCACCTTTAAACTCCTGAGAAACCCCCTGGTCGCAGGTACATGTGGTTAATATTAGGCCCAAAATAACTTCCCCCCCCCCACCCCCCCTCCCCCTCCTCTCCAACCAGGGCAATTGCCGAGGCTTTTGAGGGCTGGTAAAGGCAGTTAGTTGGCTGCGGAGACTGGATTTGATTTTGCTAGTAATCCAAAAATAAGTGCTTGCATATTTCTTATTAGCTTAATGCGCAGCGATCCACATTGGCACAAGCTAAGCCAAATTCATATTCCTGAAATAATTTTAAAACTTGCCTGTTCACAGAGTTTCTTTCAAAACAAGGCAATTTTCTATCATTCAGGAGCCACGCTTGTTTTTGTCCCCCCTCTTTGTGTTTGAGCTTTCGTGCAGGTTTTGTGAGCTATTTCACAGCTCAGGCTTTCGGCTGGTGACCCTTAAGGAGTGCTAATGAAGTCGAATACTAGTGTTTAATCCTCTTCAGAAATACTAACATGCCCATCATCCAAAACAGCCTCCAATAATTGCCATTGGGCTCGATCCAACGCCCAGTGAAGTCTTTCAGTCAGTTAACTGAAAACTAAGTTCATCTGCTCATTTAGTAAATTGCTAGCCTTTTATATAGCATCAGCTCTGCAAGGCCTTTTGTTGCGCTTCGCTCCCTCCCGCCCCCCGGTTAAATTCCTCCGCAGATAATAAAAGACAGTGACACACCTTCCATTGCATCTTCCGTAATCACAGTCGCGGAAATTTCATTAGACAGACGCATAAATGCTACAAGTAACACTAAAGGGCTCTTTTGCATCTCTCTGTTTACATCCAAAAGACACTCTTTATTCTTTAGGAAAAATATAATTCAGTTGTCAGAAATGTCATCTTGCCTCAGAATTAGTCATGACTTCAGGTATTAAAATAAAAACTCAGACACAGTCGATGTACTTGTTTATTCCCTTCTGACTGCTGCGTAGCGAAGGCATCTTCTGCCACAATGCTGGGATTTGGAGGCATGTTTCCATCCTCAAAGACAAAGGTCTCCGATAGCCCTTAATTTGCTGAGTTACTTTCCAGTAGCGTTACCGTGCTGACCAAATGGAGCCTGACCTGAACCTCCTCCATCCAGCGCGCCTTTTATCAGCTAAAGTTAAGGCCAATAGAGATTAACGGGAAAGCCTGATAAGACTGTTTTCTCTTCTCCGATGAGCTTCTAATGGTGTATACAGATGGCAAGGTTTTAAAGAATGGAATGAACGCTTATTTAGGCCTGTAAAAAATCACAGACAACAGAAACACCCCACACCCCCTGCACACGTTTTCCGTCTTACTAACCCCCTTTCTTCAATCAGGCCACTCTTCAGGGAAACCAAATTGCTTTTTCGTTTTTTATTTAAACTCCAACCACTTTTATTATTTACATCTGGTGGTCCCCTTATTTATGTCCCTCTCCACTTCCCTGCACACACACCCCGGCTTGCAGGGCTGCGAAGCATTATGGGCCTCGGCTCTCAGCGGGAGAACTCGACACTGTCTTCAAACAAATAATTAAGGGGAAGGTTAAAGGTTCACCCAGAGGTCATAACTTTGGATACTCCTCAGAAAGTTTACATTAGTAAGAAATGGGTGCCCTCTGAAGTGTTTTTTTTTTCAATGGGCTCACACAACAAGGCAGAGCATTAAGAAAATTCTAAGTCCTGGAGGGTTTCAGGTGACAACTGCTTTACCTCTGAACACACAGTTTGGGATACTTCACTCCAGCCTTACATATTTGATGGGGACCATAGAGTAAGCCTTTTGGGATGGGTGTTGAATATCTAATCTTGCCCAGCTCCCAAAAGGTCTTGGCTTTACTTTACTCTGCTGATATGAACAGTGCCAGCCTTGCAGGGTAAACTCCACATAGAGGCTATTCATTAATTATTTTGGAAATGGGAGTTAAAGCCCTAATAGTGAGTCCCCTGATCTTTGTCATCCTACAGAAAAAAAAGAGCTTTAAAAGTGATCACGTTTGTCCAGTGACGATTGTAAAAAATAGTGCTTGAGTTTGATTTCTAGTTTTATTATTTCTCCATTTTTCTTTTGCCCATGTCCCTAACTGCAGGTAAAAATTATGTTCTCTAGACTAACAAAACTTTGTCTGAAGAGAAGACAGACTGCCTTATGCTTAGAAAGAGATAGGAACACAGAGGTTCTAGGCCTCCACATAATTTGGAAATTCCAGTCCTATGGCTCCTCTGAAAAATCCTGTGCATAAACAGCATCAGTTATACCCACCAAAGGGTATGTCTGAAAAATTATACATGAAATTATTTATACTTGCAGACTGCAGGTGCTAAACAGACATACTTCTTAGGTGAAGCTAAAAATCAGATCTTAGTTTCATTAGCAGTAGCTACATCAAGTAATGTGTCAGCACAACTGGTAGACAAGGGCACAGAACACAGTGTTTGTGGATTATTATTTACTTCTTATACTGTCCCATAAATATGCACAGTGCATAATAGAAACATAGAAACCATAGTCACTGCCCTAGCCTTTATGTTTTTTGAGGGCTTTTTTTTGAGTCCCTCAGGGAGCATCTCTAGGGCCAAAGTAAAGTAAAATACAGCCTTTTACACAGCACTTCAGTTTGTGCATTGCAGAAACACTGGAATGCTATTTGGCACAAATGTCTTCAAAAGACATTAAGAGACAGGTGAAAAAAGAGAACACCAATGCCACTACTTCCAACATTATTTGGAACCCTATAAAAGAAGAATTCACAGCTCTGTTCCTGACACTAATTGCCTGCCTTGTTCATACCCTTCACCCAGAGGCCAAAGATTGAATGGCCTGAGAAGATGAGTAAAATCTATCAACAAGACATGGATTCCTGTGTTATTCTTCTGTTAATAGTAATTCCTATTATTTGGATGATAGCAGCAGTCAGAGGACCCAATGAAACTCAGTCTTACTCCACCCCATGCTGCACAAGCACATCGTCCAAGAGAACTCAGGGTCTGAACAGATTTCCAGGCAAAGCCTGGGGGAGAGGAGAGATGCCTTCTCCCTGTTTGTAAAGAGGAAGGGAGACAGAAGGAGATTAAGTGACAAGGCCAAAGTCATACAAGAGATCTTTGGCAGAGCCACACACCCAACATAGATTTCCTCAGTCCTCTTTCAGCACTCCTACAATCTGCTATCCATATGTCATCTTTCCTTTGTTCCCCCAGCTTAGCAGTCAGGCACACTGGCAGGGGACTGCAAAGGGAGCTCACATTGCCACTGTGTGTGCCTTACCTGCTGTGTAGACAAAGAAGGGTCATCAGCCTCCTGGGTTGTGAGGCAATACCTGCACAAACTCCACATTCGTATGGTACTTGGTCCTCATTCCAGAATGATAAATGAGGTGTGTAATGTTCAGAAATATATGTCATTGACATACTACGTTTAATGAAAATCTCATTTCCAGGATTTTGCAAATAACGGATTACAGACATCACTTATTCAAACAACAGCCGTTTGAATTGAAAGAACGTCTTTTGCATCTTGTATTTTTCTTTAATTGCTACCTAAGGCAGCCACATATATTTCCTATAGCCAGCATCTGTCTTTCTCACACAAGTAGTTCTGGTAACTTTTGTGGAACAATTTATGAAAGCACAACAAACAAGATTTGGCTCAAAATCTTTCAAAATGTATGGACTTTCAAAAGAACATATTTTGTTTTTATCTTCTTTGTACAAAAACCAGTAGAGCAAGAGAGGTATACTAGTGAATATGCACTGTAGTCTGGTGTTGAAGCCCTACTCCTAATTGTTTCCTACCATTGCTAATTAGCATGACAATATAATCGAAATATATGCATTTAATTGCATCTCTTCAAATACAGCCTTGGTTTTCTTTGTCCAAAATAATAATGTATACTGTATTTTACAAGAAGTCCTGTAATTAATCTTCTTTATATATTTATCATATTTTATCTCAAGTCATATCAAATGACATTAAACTCACATTTACATAATACATTCCATTTTTGTAATAAATAATGTTCAGATAAAATCACAGAGAGATATTTCTACAAAGTGCAAAAGAGAATAAACAGCAAAACAGATATCTCTTAGTTTGCTTACTCAAATCTGGCACATTCAAAAATAATTCCGGTTGCTGTTTCCACTGTCTTTTTTACACATACTGTATATGTATTCTAAAATGCGGTGATCACTCCATGACTGAATCTGAGTCAGATCAGTTCTTGAAATGAACTGCTAGTGGTTGTACTGATTGGTAATCAGAATTAGAAATATCTCCAGCCTTATTCTATGGCTACCATGGAAAATTCACTTGAATTATGTAAGGTCATAACAGGTCTTCTTTCAGGAGCATGAATTGCATGAAAGCTTAGGAAACTACAATTCATCCCCAACTTGGTGTGTAATCTGAACTCAAGGAGAGAGTGGTAAAACTCCAGTCACTTGTCTATACATGTAGTATCTTCTGTGTGGTGAGCTGGTGCAAAACTGAACCAGTCTCCTGCAGCAGAGTATATATTGCTCCTTCTGAGAAACTAAGGAACAACAACATGGAGCCACCACATGACTCAAAAGTTTTCAGTAGCAGTCTTCAATTTGGATTTCCAAGTAAAATAGATAATGAAGTGTAAATTATTGCATTTATTTAACAAACCAGCCACTGCATACATGGCTTCTCAATTCCTTAGGTGAAAAACAGAAACATAAACAATTTTATGAGATGAATTCACCATCAGTTCTCTAAAAGGATTAATGACAATTTAGATTTTAACCCAAGAAGACACTTCTTCTCTTTCACTTGAAAAGAACAGAGATACTGAATGAACATTGTTGCAGGCTTAGTTATTTATATAACAAAAATAAAAGTAACAATAACAACATTGTTCTTTTGTTTCTCTTTTTTTTCTTCTGTCTTCTGAACATAAATTTTCAATTTTTGTTTTGGTACCTGGAGGATCAGTCTAGAAAGATTTTTAAAAAACCTGCTAAATCTAGATGAGAAGCTTGGTTCTTATTAAACCTATGTAAATGGGAGCTGAGCTTGATGAATAAATGGGGTTTAAGCACCTGCTTCAGTGTTTTGCTGAGTAAGAGCCTAAGAACGCATTCTAAAAAAAATTCCAAATGTCTTCACCTTTGATGGGAAAATAAATCTTTGCCTAAATTATATTTCAGTATTTGGACTATGAACATGTCAGTGTTTAGCTCAATAATATAACTACACTGATCCCTTGTTGCCCAAGAATGCCCTAGTTTGGAAGGGAAAATAACCAATGAAATATTATATCTAAGTTACAGAAAATGTTTTCATAGGTAAGCTAGAAAATTACTTCTTTCCCCAGCTGAAAGACTAATTTCAGAAGTCTTGAGCAGATCACAGCAGTCTGAAAGAATGCTTAGAAAAGAATAATTTGCAGAAACACTTCTATCAATATATACCCACCCTCCACCCCTTTACAGCAGTCTTTGTCTATCACCCAAACTTTTATCTGAGCAAGTAAAATCTAGTTATCTTAGTTTCCTTAACTTCTTCCTCCAACATGTATTCTAAACTGACAGAATTAGGTTTAGACATCCTTCTGTACATGGTATGTACAAAAATAGTTGAAAAAGACCTTGTTTATGCTTCACTGAATCTATGCCGCACCTGGTTACCAACTCTTATTTGCAGTATTCCTTATAGGAAATTAAAAAAAGCTGAGTTAGTCACCTGGAAATGAGCCACCTGAACAAGGCTTCCCTAAGCCATGAATATTGAGAAACGGAGTCACTTACAAGACTGGCTTTGAGAGGAAGAGGGAGGGACAGGCAAGTTCATTCCCTGACAAAACTTCACATACTTTTGTTCAGCCTTGTTAGAGAAGGGAGGTTATGGGCTTTTTAAAGTGATTTTCTTAAGCTGATTTAGACATCTTACATCTGTCAAAGGTGTGATTCAGAGGACCTAAGTAATCATCCGCGTTTGGTAGAGAGAAGGCTTCAGAAGATGACAGAGACCACTAAGCTGGGTGTCCGAGGCAGCCCACAGCCATCAGCTAACCATCCCAAAGATCTCTGCTGCATCTTGTATATTTATGTTGGAACTCCTAAAAATATGTTACACGACTCAGAGCTTCCAGTTTTTGGAAGGCATTTGTTTGCCCGTTATGTAACTGTGAGACTGTGCTAAAGATCAGAAATGTAAACAGCACTCTTCTTGGTTTTTGTAAATTTTTCAGTCGTTGCGCCACTTTTTTAAACCGCTCTTCTCAGCCACAAAAGCTAGAAACTTACTCAAAAGATTCTCACATAACAATTGTCTCCTGGAGCTGGGACCTGTAGTAAACATGAAACAACTTGAGCCTTGTGATAAAATCATGAGAACTGGCAAGGCAGGCATCTATTCACCTCAGAGAAAAGCTGTCTCATTAAACATGTAACTCTCAGTTACCAGGTTACCTCTTGGGAGCGTAAGGAAGTGATTTGGCTCTGCCAAGAAAGGACCTGGTGGCTGTCACAGGGAGCACCTACACTGCACCACAAGCCCCAGGAGCCACCCTGTCCTCCCTCCCGGGGCAGGGTCTTGTGTACAGGAACCTTTCCCTACAACGAAGTCAGATGTCCTGGAGGCCCCAGCCGCAGTTGGGGCTCCTCGCTGGTGGTCCCCACGAACCTGGAGGCCCCATGGCCACCTGGCTCCCCTGCCAGCCTGTGCCCCGCTGCTTCCATCAGCCTCGTCACCGGCCCAGGGCTATGATGGCTTGGCGCCGAGGCCAAAGCCAGCCTGCGCTTGGGGTCGGTGCCCAGTAGTGCTGGCAGCACAGGAGCCGTCACTCCCTGCTGCAGAGCCGGGCTCACCCCGACTTTCAGCCTCCAGCGGCCCCAGGTGAGGCCTCCCGCCGTGCGGCAGGGCGCCATGAGGGGGGGCCAGAGCACCGCAGCCCGGCCGGGGCCGGCCCGCTGCCCCAGGGGCAGGGCTGCCTCGCCGAGCCCCGCAGAGGCGGGCAGGGCTGCGGCCGTACTCTGGTTTGCCGTGGTGCCAAGGCGGGCATTGCACTGTCCGGGGCAGCAAGCAGGCCGTGGATCCCCGCTATGAAGGGGTACAGCTGGGACGTAGGTGCGTTTGTTAGTGCGAAGGTGCTGAGGAATTGCCACTCCACACCCGCACTTGCCACGGGGTAGGCACTAAGTTTCTGACAAGCTCTCAGGAAACCTCAGCTTAGGTGGAAAAGTATCATCCCTTCTTCCCCCTGGATTTCTGGCCAGTAATGTGGACCTTTCGGTACATACAGCTGTGCCTGGAGCCATGTAACAGGCCTGGCGATGGCTGTTGCTCTTCCACGAGTACCATCACATTATTGAGATATGGTTGTTTATCATGCACCGTAAAAATGATCTTTTAAAGATACTTGAAAGGAAGGGAGGAGACAAACAGACATGCTTCCTTAGCTATTCACATCTTACAGATAAAATGCAAAGTCAATAGACAAAAGCTGTGGTATATAACCTCATCCTGTACTTGATTTATTGCAGATGGGAATCAACCAGAAACTGGATCACTTTGAGATTTTTACTACTGACATTAAAATTCCAGGTTTGTATACATATGTCTTGTGGAGATGCTAAATACAATTTTAGCTAATTTGTCATGCGCTTTGATTTGCTGACACTGAGATATCCATGTTAAAGGTAGATAACGTAGCTCATATAAAATCTTAAGTAACTAATACATTTAAAGATGTATTAATTTATCATCTTAAATTCACTGGAAAAGATTTTCAAAACTAATGAGGGTCCAGCATCTTGAAAACACAACCAGCTTCTATAGCTTCTTACGAAGCAGTTGAGGGCCCTCGTTTTACGTAACTTTTTTTTTTAAGTGTAGTTTTGGACTAATACCAGGTTGAAGTGTTTTACACATCTTTTTAACTGTTTCATATTAAATTTTTATCCAGTTCTAAATTGACTCGAAAAGGAGAGTTGTCAACAAATTTAACATCTGTTTAACTTCCCTGATCAAATTAGATTAAGGCATTAATTCTCCTTCTTACTTTTCAGTGGAAACTACCTAAGTAGCAACTTGCCAAAAATGCACAAAGGTGTTTAGCAATTATGTACTGGGTATGTTTGAAGAGATCAAGGTGCACTCACATGTCCTGTGCTATGGATATCTCTGATTAGCTTGTCATCTACTCTGAAGAAGATGTAGCCTAACTCTCCTATACCACGTAACAGGCCAGCTGTTAGCTGTCTGTCAAGCACCTAAAGTGGACAAGTAGTCCAGGAGCAAAAATGTCACTCCTTTGATCTGGCAAGGAGCAGCTGCTGATTTATAGAGTAGGACTTTGTTCTTCCGTTCTATTTTACTTTCTTTCCTAAGGCAGAACCACAAAATCCAGCATTAAAAAAAAAGGAAAAAAAAAAAAAGTGCCATTCTCTGCAACATCAACAAGCTCTGACAACTGCAACAGGGTTGTTCTTGGCCCTAACAAAGCTCTCAGGCATCTCCTTTGACGCTCACCTTTTTTTCTTTTTTTTTCTTTTTTTTTTCTCTCTCTCTCTTTTTTTTTTTTCCTTCTTTTTGCAATGCAGTAGTTATTGTTTAATTCAGCTTCTGTAAGTGGAATGGACTGTGGCCAGCAAGCCTGGGGCATAAACACACCTGTATGAAAGAAGCCTTATTGTAGCAACCATCTACAACCAACCTGCACATGCACTACCAGTTTGTGAGTTCAGAAGGAATGTTCCATTTTCCCTGACAGTAAATTTTGCCTTAAGATAACAATTTTTTTGTACCCACTGTCCTGTCTTGACCAGGAAGCTTGTACACTTTTTCATTGTTATGAAAATCTGAAGGAGCAAAAATATGTATTTTTCTACCTGTCAACAAGGAGACCTCAGGAAATTGAATCCAAAGAGCCCATTTAAAAAAAAAACACAGCAAAAATATTTTCTTAGAAACGCACTGCTGAAAGTTTGAGAACTACTGATCCTAAAGACGCCTGTTCTGTTTTAGAGATAGCAATACAGTCACAGCCACCCCCAGCTTATACTGTTATAGATTCTCCTCAAAAAAAGCATTTTACAAAACAAGTACTCAGTAAGAAACAGCATTTGATGTAACTAACCAGACCGTGGCACTGCCAGCCCAGAGTCAATGCTCCATTCAGTTCTTTTAGACTCAGAAGGTGCTGAGCAGATTCTGTGAGGTGTTCAGTCACTGCATGGACTGTTAAACTCCTGCCTCACCCATTGGAATAGCAAGTGAGTTTTCCTTTATTTCCTTTCTGGTCTCTTTTCAAGTTTATTGGCTAAAAAAAAAGAAAACTACAGGCCACAAGAAAAGACTGCAGTGTAATGCTGCTAAGTGGGAGGGTAGTGTCTTGTGTTTTAAGGATGGGGAAGGGAGCCACAGAGCAAGCTGTGTATTTGACCCTGGTATGTGTCTACACACATGCTGTGTTCACATGTCTTTATACTGTAACTTTAAAAACAGACAAAAAGGATTGCAAAAACAAAGATGTGAAGAGGTGAGTTGACATCATGACTACAAGATCTTTTGCATATATTTTAGCTTGTGGAAATAAATAAGAACTATTACAGCTGGGCCCTAAGGGAGGCAGGAAAATGATGATGTACAGGATAATATAAAATGATATATTAAAACCTGTGCTGTCAGTGGAACAATAGAATATTAAGCAAAAGTCCATAATAATTGGCAGATATTTAGCTGTAGACATCTTTCTCTGGTTGGTGGATACTGAAGTATACGTGAGAGGAAAGAGAACTAGTTAGACAATTAGAAGTAATGGGCATAAATAAAACACTATATATAAATACATCCCCCCCTCTCCCATGTTATAGCGCTTATCCAGATACACCTAATCAGCTCTCAGTAAGTCATATGTACGTGCTGGTATCCCTTGTGTTTTCCTCTTTGCATTGTCTGGTTACTGGATATTTTGCTTATGTTAATCTTTTTTTTCTGTAGACGCAGGATCATGTTCATTTTTCCTCTTTAATTATTCCAGCACCAGTGGCAAGCCTTTATCAAGCCAGAAGGTCTAATGGCTTAGTAGCTAAAAGTGTATCAACACCACAGACACCATGGGACTGCAGCCTGCCATGTTGTGGAATATGTGCTCCATAGTGACTGTATGTATTAGCAGTGCAAGTGTGGGACAGCTATATTATTTAAGTGTCCTAAAATAAAGAGGTAATTATATGGATCTTCCAAGTGTCATACTGGTGAATCTTTTACTCTGTCTCTTCCCATTTTGTGTTTTCTGTATCCCACAGGAATCAGGGGAGAATGCTCTGAAAACATTTTTGAGAGTTTGTTAGTATATGACTGCATTTCTTGTATCTTTGTGTCTTAGTTGCTGTAAGCCAAACTGGTTTGGGATTATGGAATGGGAAAAAAATAAAAAACCTCTGTGGAGCCATTTCCTTAGCCTATCACTCCATAGCTCAGGATCCTGTACTTTCTGACCAGTGTTTTGTCTCCCCCAGGGCTCAGCTCTTGCTCCCCAGCGTACCTTGCTGGCTCACCAGGGATAATCGCAAAGTACAGCTGGCAAGTCAGTGATAAAGCTTGCTGGAGCTCTGCAGGGGTCTTAGATGGCCAGATATGCTATGATTGAGGACATATATGTGAATGTTACACATTTTCTTTTCTCTCTGATATTTTCATTACTCTGAACAAGCTAAGGACTGAAACTGGGAAGGTATGTGCTTTCTGAAGCACCTGGAAGGTTGGGTTCCCCTCATTTTGCTGCTCAGCTGGTTTATGGGCAGAGCAGAGCATTGGAGGAGGCTGTGCTCAAGTGTACCACCTTTTGGTTGTCATTGGCTTCCCCAGGTAAAAAGGGGGCTATTGATGGATTTTTTTTTTTTTTTTATTATGTTAAAGGACAGGTAGATGGAAAATTGTCTCTTAGTGTAGTCACTGCCACTTACATATCTCATGTGAAAATTAAATCATGCCACAAAGAGAAACTTGAAACTGAGCATGTATTTCTTCAGTGAAAACTGGCCAGTTCTGTAATGTGTTCCACTATCCCATATTTTGCATACAGTTGAGATATCTGTTATGAATTTAAACCCAATCTATATAACTTATCTAATATTTATCTTTCTTTATGAGAGCAGTTTGGAAACTCTCTGTGTGATCTTACATAATTTTAATAACTGGTTGCTGATGGATTTCAATATTAACTCTGACTGTTCTGACTAGTAGGGTGTTGAGGCTTAATTTTCAGGACAATTTCACTAATTGTTTCTGCACTGCGTAGGGGTGAAGGCATCTAAGAATATGTGTATAAACATGCATTTGAGTCCACAAAACTGGTAATTGCAGGGCTGTACCCAGCAATGCTCATCACTTCAGCCTTGTGTAGTAAAGAACTTGGGTGTATAAGGAACATTTTCAAAATTACCAAATCCTATTTTCAAAATCATCATAGGCACTGTAAAGTCAATCCTAAGGCAGTATTTGCAAAGAGATGTTGACACTAGTGCCTGAATTGTAAGTGATCTACTCCCAGGGACATTCCTGTCTCTGGTTAGATGTTCTGGGAATCACTAGAAGCTGGACTTAGATACCAAATGACATTTCAAAAAAACCAAACACACACACACACAGAAAAACTGCAACTCATTTAACACTGGAAGATTTCTCCTTTTTAATGCCCCATCCCATAATCTTTTTTGCTGCTTTTTGTATGCATAGTCTAACAATAAGATACCTTCTGCTGTAGCCATGCTGTATCTCTGAGTTAGACACTTAGGTCCAGTCAGGATTCCTATGGATCCTTTTAGTGAGAGAGACATCTTAGAACAGGTCTGTTCTTTCGTATAACAATACAGATAAAGATCGCTTTCCTTTATAGCTGACACCGTAATTATTTGACTGTTTATCTGGAAAGAAGGAGATAAAGTTTTGCCTCTCTATCCTGCTTGATTTGGAACAAAGACTTGAGCATAGGTCCATCACATCCTAAAAGAATATCTGAATCACCCAGGTATTCAGTACAGTGAACAATGCCCTTTCAGTTCTCATTCTGAAGATGTTCCACCTCAAGTAATTACACAGTCATAATTAACCAGCACTTAATTCTCACACATCTGAAGTTGGAGCCCTAACCAAGAAGCTATACAGTCAAGCCCTTGTTCTTATGTAGTTTTGTTTTACAGACTAGTTGTTACATATAAAACAGAACTGGCAGTCAGGAGAACATGGAAAGCATGATAGTGAACAAGAGCAAAGATGGAGCATTATGTTCAATAGCCCATTGATTGGGAAACTCAACTCACTTGAAACAGTTAAGACATTGATTTAAATCAAGACAAAGAGAAGACCTGCAAACATATATCCTATTTAACAAGTGAATTTTCTAGCCAATGAGCCATTGAGTATAACACTCCCTCTACCCTATTTGCTTCTTTCATATAAAGCTTTGGGCGGATTTGACCCCCGAGGAGATACACTGAGGCAAGGCTGATTTTGTGTTGAAAGTTGTGTGTCATTCTGCAGCACCTTCCTGTTTATTTGTAACCATATATGTATTTGTGGTCCTACTCCTCTGTCCTGGAAGTCCGTTCTATATAAAATAACCATGGGCAACGTGATATCTCACTCTTCAGTACCACTAGGTCTACAGTTTCAGGTTTCTCAATTATATCTCATTCTAAGCAGTTTTGTGGATGCTCTCCAATGGAAACAAGTGTATGTGGACAAAAAGATTTAAGGCTTCTTGGGACTGGGCAGAAGCTAGGTGATGATGCTGGAAAATTCAGTGATGGCTAAAGATAAAGATCAGCTTAAACTAAGACTGCAGGGTTTGTGCTTGACACTAATATGCAGCTGAAATTATATACATATCTAACAGATACGTATATATTAATGAGGAAACATTTTGTAAAATGTGTTACACAGATCTTTTATTGTGGCTTAATTGGTTTGTAAGCCAATATTATAATAATACTTTCACATAAAGTTCAAGGCAAGTTTTTAAACATCTTTAACCAACCTTTGGGAAAACCACAAAATTTAAGGTCAATAGGAAGATTACGTAAAGCAAAAAAAGCCTGTGAAAAGAGGAAAAAAGTGCCCCAAATTCACAGGCAGCATCTTCAAACAAAGTAGTTCATCATTGTGCTTGTGTGTGTAAGAAGTAAAAAATTATTTGAGAAGACATTAATTATAAATATAATAAACAAAATGTTTTCATTCTAATTCAGTGCCAAAACTGAAGAAAACATAGGAAGATAAATCAGTGGTTAGAAGAGGGAAAATAACTCTTTGTTTTTCACTCTGAATTATTAAAATTATCAATGATGTGTACATTCCTAGGAACAATACGCATTTTTGATTTGATAGTTAAAATCCTGTAATACTTAACTATTTTAGAAATCAAATATGCTTTTATACATGTAAACTTGCATCCATGTAAAACAATAATAAAAAGAACAAATTCTGACACCCATTCAGATGAACTAGTAAAGGAGAGTTAGCTTCCATTTCCTTTTCTTGATTCTTCCCCAGTTGTCATAGTCAGTCTTTCCAATGTGACTATATTATCATCCACAAAATTTTTAGCATCATCGTAATCATAAAAGCTATACTTTATATCTTTATAAATCACATGAGGCTTAGCAGACCCTAGTAATGCCACAACTGCTTTAATCCTAGTAAATTCTAGCCTAAGACAGCATATAGCCTGTGGTGTTTCACCTGAGTTCTCAGAGATATTTCAGAAAACACGTTAGCTTTGTGAGTCAGTTAAATAAAACCAAACAAATACAGTGGTCGTTACTCAAAGAAAAAATTTGGATTCTAAATCAGTATTGACAAAAGCCTGAATTGAAAAATACAGCTGTATTTTATGTATGTTCCTTAACTACCAATCAGTTCTGCTGAGAGGAGTGGTCCAATTAATTGCCTATTTTTTGATGCCTGATACATGTCTTCACAGTCAAAAAAACACCAAAAATTATCTAGAAGACCAGTCTTTCTTTGGTCCAAGAAACTAGGGTCTGCAAAACAACGTATATTAAAACACCATAATGTTAAATTTCACATCCTAATTTGAATAAAAAATCTCCAAGGTTGCAAGCAGCTCATTACTAGGACAAATTTGATGCAAAGATGTGCAGCTAAGACAAATGCTATACTTCATTTGCAGGTGTATTAAATACAGGTGAAAAACTGGTAAGTGAATTTTTTTGTTGGCGTATTTTGTATAGGGACTGAAAAAACCCATTTCATCCTTCTGCCAAATTTATCCCAAGTGCTACCTAGATCTAGTCTGGTTTTCTAATATAGCACAGTTCTATACTAACTGCTTAAGCATGCCACACGGTCTTAATCTTCCTCATGAACTGAGTCCCAAACCAATTTCCATGGAGAGAAATTAAGAGGTATGTACAGGCAAAGGAGAAAATATATGTCTAACCAACAATACAGAAAGGCTCTTTAGATAGAGAAGGCCCTTTAGATGGAAGCTATGGTAGAGAGGAAGAATTTTTCAACTGAGATTGCAGAACTGAGGAGAGGGTAGCATTAGATAGAGTATAGAGGAGAATATGAAAAAAGAAAAAGAAAAAGAAAAAGATATCTATGTTGAAGTAGGTTTTGACATTGTTTTAAAAAAGACACTTGAAATCAATCTGGAAAAGGGTGGTGGAAGGCTGCTGAAGTGCCTAAAGCAGGATCTGATTTTGATGTGTGTGTGAGAAGGAAGCATCAGCATTTGGCACATTGGGTGTGTGTGTTTGAAGAACTGGGACTTAGAATCCTGAGAGAAGGGGGCTACAACAGTTTAGGTGAGAAGAGATGAAAGCAGGTACAAGAGATACATACTGTTGAAGTGGAAATAGGAAGTGAGGCAGACAATGGAGATGTGAGAGAAAGAGCAATATAAGGAAATGCATGTGGATTTTGGGCAGTGAGATTAAATGAGTCCTAGAGGTGTACAGAGGAGTAAGACTTGTATTTAAGGATATCTGAGAGGGTAATGTTGGTCTGGGTTCATGGTCAGTTTTGTTCACCAGGTTATAAACCCATCTATATGAAATTATACTATCTAAACCACAAATGTCTTTTAACAATGCTGTTTATTGTAATAGTTTGTTAGCCAAGGAATCTCTGCAGTAGCTGCAGCTGTGGCTTATTCCATCTCATCAGTATTTGTAACTCTCTTATAGTCATTAGTGTGAAGCTTTTCACAGTAATTTAAAATTATAAGTACACTTTTCTCCAATTCTTGAGTTCTATTTTTTTTAAATGTACTCTATGACCTTTAACATTGAAATAATTTGCCCTGAGAATCATTATAACATAGCTACACATTGAAACAGAAGGTGTGAATATGGTTCTGATAAAGGTCTGCAATGTTTTGTCATTGTTGTTGGTTTTTGTTTTTTTGTTGTTGTTCTGTTTTGTGTTTTTTTTTTTTTTAAGTAGCTTTGAACAGTTTATTATTATCTATAATCTGTGTCTTTCTCCATAATGTAATTCAAAGACCTAAGTCCTGAAATACTATGCATCTGTGCGAGAGGGTGGCCACTACATCTCATGAGTCGTCTAATCCTCACTGATGTTTGTTGTGTGAGAAGCGCCAAGTAGACTTTACTTATGACTGCTTTAAACAGTGCCTGCCTGCCCTATGGCTTTCCAAAAGACCCTGGGATCAGGTTAGCACGATAAAGAGCTTGATTTTGCTAAGCAACAGTCATTCAGACTGACAGCACCCATTCATTTATTGAAGACTAAACAAAAAATATAAAAAAAAGAAAAAAGACTCAACTGTCGGACTTCCTGACTCCTGAAAGAGCAGCTACCACCAAGTGTGTAAAACTTGAGCTTGATGTTGGCCTACTTAAAATTGCTATTTGCTATGAAGGGTTGGCAAAGCAATTTATGAAATGATGGGGTAGGAGTCAGAGAAGCCACATTAAAAGCTTTTTCTTTCCTTTAAATGAGAGCGAACAGAGTAGGATTCTTGGAGTTTTACCCACTTATTACTTTTGTACATTTGCCTTTTTAAACACCTATTAACTTATTAGATTTCTCTTAAAAGTAATTTTGCATTGTTAGATAATCGTATCGTTGTGGCTTCTTATTGAGGAAAGGTAGTACATTCGAACACATAAGAAAGATAAAACCAGATGGGTGTATTTGTCTGCCCATCCATCTCTCCACTCAAGAAGACTTTGGCTATTTTTAGAGAATTTAAAGCAGTGGTGCAAGTAAAAAAAACCACAACAACAACCAACCAAACAAAAAAGTGTGTGGGGGCATTTTTAAGAAGGAAAATACACTTAATTGAATAGATGTAAAAATTATTTTATTGTCAACACCCAGAATATCCATGATGCAGTGATGTTGTATAATCATTCCTATTGAATACTATTTCTCAGAACTGTAATGAGTTGCTATTAGAAAAAAGCAGGGGCATATTATTAGCATCCCCACAGAGTTCTCTTCTAAATTATTTATACTTACAACACTTTCACATAATGGCAGTTTTAAACTCTAGCAAACAAAGCAAACCACACAATAAAGAGAGGGGAAGAGAACTGTACGGAAACCCTTTCTGAATGCATGTTGTTAGAAAAGACGAGTCAAACAAACAAATCAGATTTTGTTTCCTACTCAAATCCACATGAGGTTTCCAATAGAGCGCATCAAAGCTTTTTGGGGTTGTGTCACCTTGGTAAAGGACTGAACGGCACTGTATCTGTCTTATCTCTCACATCTAAAATGTAAAGGAATGCAACTTTATTTGCCTGGTGCAAGTTTGCTTATTGTCTTTGAAATTCCACAGCGGACCCTCCTTAAAAAGCGTGCAAATAACTCCAGAGCCTTGTGTTACTTTTATGTTCATTCCCTAGGCTATGGTGCTAGATTTGCAAAGGAGTTGGGAGGCAGAAGGGAGGATTGTTTTTTTTACACAAACTTTGCATTGTGAATTACAGGTTCTGTTTTCCACGCTTGATTTACTAATACACAGTGAAATGATTAACACTTAATGAGTCAACACTTTTCAGAAAAACTGAGATGGGATGCCTCTTTAAAAAACAAATGACAAAACTCAAGTCTGCTTGGTTCAGATAGGATCTATGTAAAACTGAAGAGAAAATAGTTCAGACAGAAGGCTCTAATGGCCTCCTGCTGGTCTTAAACTGTTTGCATTTATGAACATATAAAGAACAGCCCGTCCACTTTCCATTAAGCAATCTATGAAGTTTTGTCTTAACCATCAAAAGAAATTCCAGCTGAAATCACTGTCTTATTAACCTACTGAACAGTTGAATTTGGCTAATTTAAAAACAAATTTCTGCCCCACAGAAAGGGAGGAAAAATATACAGCATGTTTGGGGTTTTTGTTTGCTTGTTTTTTGTTTTGTTTTGTTTTCCCTTTATAGGAAGTACATAGCTAAATATTTTTAGCTTTTTGTCAGCCACAATACAAACAGATTTTAAAACCATTGTGTTAGCCTGAGTGCCTCTTTTTCTGGGCATTTGGATTAACATACTCAAAATAAACACACAAGGAAAATGGTGGCCTTCTTTTTAAGTAAAATGACCCTTACATGTACTAAAAACCTTTGCCTTATGCTACTTTTGTCACACACCAGCATCCTCATTGATTACTGGAGAGTTACATTAGTTTAAAATTGGAGTAACTGAGTAGTGGATCAGGTCCTATAGTCAGACATATGTTTTCCACTAGATAATGGCTACTTATATATTTATGAATTTTAAAATGCTTTTCAATTCAACTATCATTGTCAGTATGTACAGGAAGTAAAGAAGTAAATTGCAACCAAGCTTTCAGGGGTTTATTCCCTCATGAAGCACTTGTATTGCTAGTGTCAGGGGAGGGCAACTGTATAGTGCCCTCTACATAATAAATGACACTGTTGAATATTCTTCAAGTAATGTCTGTGTATGTGTGGTTTTAAGGACAGTGCTATTATATCTTGGGGTTTACATTCCTGAATAATATGCCATAACTTCTTCAATCCTGCTTTGTGGAAAGTTTCAAGGAGGTTTAGAATCACCCATAGAATCTATTAGTGCTCACAGATTAATAAACAGCTTTCAGACAAATGTGTGACTCCAGCATCAATTGGAGTTATGGGCAGAGACTCAGAGCAGAAATAGTATATAACCCTCCATTCCTGAACATGACAGTCATAAACCTTAACCTCGACATTCCCTGCTTTCCTCAACCACAGCTAAAAATGCTACACACATTCATACCATCTAATGAACCAGACATTAAAAGGAAACCACAGATCTATACCAATAGATTATCAGAGAAGTGTGAAGTGAATACTTGCTCATTGTAATATCATGGTAGTTACAAAGAGGAAAGACCTAATACATCATCGTCATTGTCATCCTTCAGCAAAAGTAGGGGGTAATGTACCAATGGAGGGGAGGTCACACCAGCTACTAAAATAACAGCTTGCAAGCTAGATAGAGCAAACACGCAATGCAAAATCCTAGGGGCCAGAAACTCACTGTGGTGAACCTGGAAAGAAAGTGACGGAGGCATATTTTACTTTTCTATTGTGACAATACAAAGGAAGGGCAGACTATGGATTCAAGTAGGGGTTTGGGTAAGAGTGAATTGTGTCTGGTTTTTGAATTTATCACATATACTTTTTATTAGCATGTATAAACCAATTAATTATAGATTATGACGCTGATTATGAAAATAAGTGAGTCTAAGACTTGCTCTTTCAGAAGCAAGTAAAGAAACAGTTGGAGTGAGCAGAGTTTAGAACTGACTTATTTTCTATCCACACCTCCTTGAAGTTAGGGAAGAAACCAGCATTAAAATGACAGCAACCTATAGCAGATAGTGATCAGTAATGAACACATATTACTGTAATGAGCAAGGACAAAGTAGGAAACTGCTTTTTCTGTGCCTCAGAGACATATTCCATGCTATTCTTACAGTTTTACTAATAATCAAGTCTGTAGTCTACCTGATGCTCAGTTTCCTAGCTGTTAATGATACTAATAATTATTTCTTCCCTATCTCACCTCTCCTTTTCCTTATGTTTTCATGATATATTCTCTCTTGTTTTTGAGACAATTTGACAATAAAGGGCACCAAAATATATAGATATTCATATATCCATGCCTCTACACTGCATGGGATTTACCCTCCTCTGATTGAAATTCTTATGATGACTGAGGGACTTATTGCACTAGCTTCAATTATTAGAGTCTGGTTTACAATTTGTTCTGCAACTGTTATTCACATGTAACTTTTCAGAAGTCTTTCTAAGATTAGGGTTTTTTTTTATGTGGGATAATTAGCCCGATATTTAAGAATTCTAAGCTCATAAATGCTCAATCAAAACACAAATTTTCCTGTGAGCTAAAAATGCCTGGATTTCAGTTTTGATTCTCAAAAGAATGTTATTGTTCATGCAGAATGTGCAATGGAACATAAAAGAGCACTTTACCTCACCATTTTTCTTCTCTTTTTTCTTTATTTTTGAGTGTTTAATCGATTATTGTTGTCTGGGGTGGGGTTTTTTTCTTCTTCTGTAAGCATGGATTTATTGGTTTTAGAAAATCTACAAGAAGAATACTGTCCTCATTCTATACTTTTGATTTAATATATTTAACTTCTAAATAAAACCCAGACATTTTCAATTTCAGGACCTGTTCAGTTAGTGGTCTCTCTCAGGGAACTACCAAAGAGGATGCCAATTAATCTGATTGTATGATGTGTATTCGAAGACCCACCAATTCACCTCTCACAAGCCACAAAGCAAACACTGGTAATTGACTTTTGCCAAGTACTGATATGAACTGGACTAGAATTCAATGCTGAAACTGCAGATCTTTTGGTATATTAAATACTTGTTATCCATAAGATAAACACTGTACCAAAGTGGTAGACAGACAAATTACTATGTCCTTATGAGTCTCTAGGTTAATACTTCTCTCATAAAAGGGACAGGAAAGAGAAGGATTAAAAAAAAATCATCCCTATAAAGAATCTCTTACCTTTGCACATAGCAAGATTAAATCAAATCCACCAATCAGAAAGAAGAGAAAGAATCAGCCACTGAAAGTGGGAAGCACACAGATAAAGGAGGAACTTACTGTGCTTCTACAGTGTGCACAGAAAAAAGAAGGACACCTGAGATGTTGTTTTTTTAAATACATTAGAGGGCAAACTCACATCTTGTTTTGAGGAAGCACAACTTAAACCAGAACACAGTAATATGTGGTATTGTCACTATTATGTATGAATAGGAGTTATTAGAGCCCCTGGTTTAAAAAAGAGAAGAATGTTGATGTAGGCTTTAGAAACTGTGGCAGGAGGAAACTATTTTTGTCCGCTTTTGATGAGAAAATATGTAAGCTTCTGTACGTTTTTGTTCACCTCTGCTCTCTTTATTTTTAATCCAGGCCTATTTTCATGTATTCCTTTTAAATACATTTCCTATTAAGCTAATAAACATGAAATTCCTCATAGCAGGTGGCTTATATGAAAACAGATGCCATCAGCTGTCTAATGAAGTGAACACCATGGAGGGGAATAGTAAAGCCAATCCACTTTGGCTTCCAGTGAAAGAAGCGACCTATCAGAGGCCAACAAAAGAACAAGACATGGAAGTGAGCTGAAGTGTCAGGATCCAACTGTTTTCAGGGCCCTAGTTCTAGGTCTATCAGAGGAATAGTAAGTCTAATTTTTCCTGGTTTTGCACTATGTAAAGTCTCTCAACCACAACGAATTTTCTCTTCATTTGCTTTGGGAAAAGCAGGAGTTTCATGAGACCAATATCTCCTAAAATTTTGTATCATATTTTACAGGATGTAAATTGCAGGCATAATCATTACTGGGCCCTGGAGGAGAGATATAAATAGTAAATATAAACGGGTCCATTTTCTTTCTCCTTTAAAGAAAACTGTATCTATTTAAAGATTTTAAGTACACAGGTTGTTTCAAACAATCAGTATTTCATTGCTGTGCCATTTTCTTCAACCTGGAGATTCACTGCAGAAGAGAAGCATGTGTGCCAGAGCACCTTCAGATTTATTTGACATTAATGCTATTTGCTTGTTTTATAGTGGATGGAGACAAGAATCTTGGTGCCCTTTTCTGAGCATGCCAATGCAAGCAAAGAGTACTGTGTTTCCCCTGGTACAATTCATGTGTCAGATAGCTTGCATCCCCTTACATGACTGTTCCTTGGAAGTAAGTTACTATGCAAAGTCAAAGTCAGAATAGACTAAGCATCAAGAAAACATGAGTGGGGGAATTGCTAGAGGAAGGTCTGCAGGTAAGTATTTCCATGGTGGCATACCCTGCATTATTACTGTACCACATTTCATTTAAATGGGTAAATGGCAAAGTCAGCAAATACAGTGGAGACATATGCCCCAAATTTATATATATGTGTGTGTATATATATGTATATATGTATATGCATTTATATATGTATATATGTGTATACAGTCACAAAGCCAGTGCCCTGAGGTCCACATGAAATACCCGTATCAGGTACATGTTTTGTAGTATGGCTTACAGATGTATCTCGGTGTCTTTTCCTTCCCAGTTTTCAGGAAACTCTGCTGTGTCTCATTCTGTTGTCCTGCAAATATTGTTTGAGTAACTTATTGCAAGTGCTCTTTGAGGACTGATTCAAAATCCAAAATTGAAATAGGTGGAAAAAACTCCAACTCGCTTCAGTAGGCTTTGAAACAGGACTATGGACAATCTGAAGGAGAAACCAAAGGAATGGAATAACTTTGAAAATCTGCCAGCCCCCAACCACTGCCTCACTTCCATTACCTGCATAGTGCTCCAATGAACTTTGCAGGAAAGTCACAGAATGAAGCAGCAAAGAGGAAAGTTGTTTAGGAGAAAAGATGTTTTAATGGTTTTTTTATACTTTTCCATCCAAAATATTTTAATGCTATGTTAATTTATTTTTATCCTGCTCTATAGTATATTGACATATAACACAAAAATATACTAGTGTGAGATTCCAAAAAGTAGGTTTTGCAGTTTTTCATCGGATTACCTTTATTACTTCAGTGTTTAATTACTTAATTTTCTAACATCTCTTTGGAAGCACACAGCTCCATCTCAGTGTTATATGCTGGTAACTGTACACTGTTCACTTGGTGAATCCGCTTGCTGACTTCACTGCTAATACCTATTGTCAGAAAGCCTTTGCAGACTGTTATAACCTTGTCAGGTAATTGAATAATTTAGGGGACACATTTCCAAAGCTATCCATGTACCTAAAACAGACATGTGCTTTGTGGTATTTATAAAAGCATGTGAGGGCCATTTGAAACTGAGCCACTATTACACGGATGATGTCTACAGTGAGCTTTGCATCTCAGCTGGATTTCAAGGACCTGCTATATTATGAATACAAAGTCCACAAATTAGATATCCTGGACTAGTTCTCAGAAAAAGAAAAAACAGAAATTTCTGAGTAAAGTTGTAGGAAAAATTTGCAGTGAACATAATAATATAAAACTAATATAATACTGGGATTCCGCAGGAAAAAAAAAATAACCCTCAGCCCAGGTTCATAGAGTGATTCTGGATTAATCTTTAATTTTGCATTACCACTATGTCATATTTCAAAATGTAAGGAAATGTTATAGCCAAACTGATGCTCAAAGCACAGTGCTGCTTCTGGGTTTGTCTCTGTTTTTTGGAGAGAAGCAACATTTTACATTTAAGTGGGAGTTTTGACATGTAAAAATAAACATTAAGTCGTGTGGCTGAAGAATAAAGCTCCTTCTCAGAACTGCTTTTATGCAAACACAACCCTCCAGAACCTTCATGTGCCACAGACTTTTGAGACTTGGTCTCCCTGGTTTAGCAGTTTACTTAAGTGTGCGCTTGTCTGTAAGCATATGGATAACTTCATTAACATGACTGAGAATAAGGCAGGTGCTATGACAGCCTAATGGAGTTAGGCCTCTTCTGAAGAATGGGTTCAGAAAGTGTTTGTTCCTGAACAAGTCAGCCAACAGTCATCTCATTTTTTTTACTGATCAAACTATTTTGTCCTTT
Source organism: Apus apus (assembly GCF_020740795.1). Classification (NCBI taxonomy): domain Eukaryota; kingdom Metazoa; phylum Chordata; class Aves; order Apodiformes; family Apodidae; genus Apus; species Apus apus. The sequence continues at coordinate 34,180,277 of NC_067286.1, read as the reverse complement.
GTATTGGTGGGATTTGATTAAACTAAGCAATGGGACGCTCAGCAAGACAGAAAATATTTGGTTCTAAATAAAATTATTTTAGTTCATTATAATTAAGGCCATAGACATTGATGAATTTTATAAAAAAATATTAAACTCATGATTCACCTCAGGAAAAACATCCAAGGTATCTGTGGAGACATCTACTTTTCATCCAGAAAGAGAGCAAAATTTGAGAAACAAGGGATCAAAATAAAGCTAAATGTACAAAAAAAACCCTGAGAAATGGCCTTATCTGGAACCAAATGGCTGGCTTTTTCCTGAGTTTACACCCTAGATTTTAGTAATGAGACCTTCAAGGGATCAGCAGGACTCATCTTTCCCTCCAGCCAGCAATATTGTGCACTTGTGTAGAAATGAACTTTGAACTACTGTGCCTTTGTTTCTGTCTTCCTTTTATAGTTCCCATTGACTAAACTACTAGGCTTTAGTAGGCACTGAAAAGTTAAAGTTGGGAGAAAGAAAGACATCATGGAAAACATAAATGGACTGACTTTACCACATTCAAGACCTTCACAAAAGAGTACAGTGTTAAGGAAGTTCCACATAGTTGTAAAGTTAATAGAAAAAACCTGACTTCTTTCTGAGTATATAAAACAGAAATATTCCCAGTGTTTTCCAAAGAAATTACTGGCTGCCTTACAGGACACTGCCCATCAACATAAAATACATACTTTTGAAAGAGTGTTGCTTTCAAAATGTTGTTTGTTTGTTTGTTTGTTTTCTCCATGTAACATAGCATATTCTTCCTACACAGAGAAAACAGTCTTGTAAACTTGCAGGCTTACAAATTAGCAAGGCCAGACAATGTAAAGAGCTGTAGAAACTTTTTTGGGGGCTGAAAAAAAGCAAGTGAAATATAGTATATTTTATGTTGTCTGATAAAAGATGGTGTATAAAAAATCCTTCAAAATGCAGTTTTCCACAAGGAGAATGGATTTTTAATAAGTCTTTCATCAGTACTAGTCTTGGCCAACAAGAGATTTCTGCTGTGAAAGTACAATATGGAATTTTGACTTGAGAAACGCTGCATGGACTGTGATTTACATCAGTCATTAAACTGAGGCAAAGAATATAGAAGAAAAAGAAATAAATAATTAAGCCAGTAGAAAACAAAGAACAATCTAATTAGGTCACCAAGTACATTTAAGACTGTAATTTTCTTAATTCTACATAATGCCCTTCTATGATGATACAAATTTTTCAATCCCTTTCTGCTTCCATTGGTAGTTTTTAAGATTAAATAGAATTTTCTTGCTTCTGTCATCTTTAAATAAACTCAGCAGAAGGTTAGTATCAATCTCTCAATTGTGGGCTGGACTAGATGATCTTCAGAGATCCCTTCCAACCCTCACAACTCTGTGACTCTCATGATTTTATTTAAGTGGACAAGTATAAAAGCACAAAAAGTACAATCTAAATCTTTGAATTTCTCTCAGTTTCCTCTGGAAATTATTATTTTATTATGGATAACATCAAACTAATTAGCTCACCGTTCCAATTTCATCCTCCAAATAACAAAAAAAAGGAAGACAGCTGAGTTTTCAGACAGCTGTAGAGAGGTCTGTAATTCTAGATTATTCACTTTTGAATACTAGTCACTAGATATGACTGCCTCTTTGAAAATTCTGCCTAGGGAAGCTTTTTGCCAAGCCAGCATTCCTGATTCTTCATTGACCCACATCTTGGGTACATGCACCACTCAATACATAAAGAGTATTAAATACTCTTGGTAT
>NC_067286.1:34151002-34173502 GCF_020740795.1 Apus apus | reverse complement strand
CATTTCTGTGTCCACTAAGACAAGTGTAGAAAGCAAGCAAAAGGTGATTATGGCCTCATGATCTTTAAAGTTAGGCCTTTTTTTCCTCCACACCAGGTTTAAAACTTACTACGGCCTGTTCTAAACTCTGCTATCTGATCTGTGCTACCCAGTCACCCACAAGCTACCTGTAGCCAGAATATGTGGGTGTGGGTGCAGTGGTGTCAGTCTTGGATTCACTGACTCTGCACTTACTGGGGATTTCCCCACTCCAAAGGAAACTCAAGCTGCCACTTCATGCTCCTTTTGTGTTGCTGGAAAATTGCGAAGGTGCTCATCATCCTGGTCATGGAAATCAGTGGGAGCTAAGCCCTAAGCAGGAGTTAGGAGCACACACGTGGAGATCAGAGCTTTGGTATTCAAAACAGGAGAAAACCTGCAACACATCCACTGAAAGTATTAATTAAGCTGCTGCTTAATTCTTCTGCTAGGCAGATTTGGGCTCATCTACTGTTCAAAGGGAAAATATTCAACCATCTACTTATCCTAACTTCTACTGGAGATCCTAGAAGTACGTATCAGGCCCCAAGGATACTATTCAGAAGCTTCTGAGTTACTTTCTTTTCCTGTCTGTGAAGTATACACTCATAACTGAATATTTTTCTATTTGCATTTTTATGGATCAAATTTAGACCCGAAGTTTGTGCTGTAGAAAGCATATGTATATCTTTTCTTGGACCCCTGTGTAGAGCACAAGCACAATCTGAGAAAAGAATTTGGCCTATATGAAGGGATTGTCAGGTTTTAAAGATGTGGTAATTACAAGCACACAAGGAAGCCATGAAAGTCTGGATGAAAAATTCAAATGAGCCAGCAAAGACACAAATTTGGCTTTGAACTAGGAAAGCACTTTCTTTGATCCTGATCCTTTTGGGCTGCAACCACAAGTACTGACAACAAACCACACGTGTGTATTGAAGGAGCTGATGGGACTGACCGAGAGGTGTGGCCACTGCCTGCTCTTGCTACCCTGCATGCTTACATCTGGTGGATATTTTGATATTTGATATTTTTCATTTTATTTGCAACTAGTGGCTTAGAGGATTGTGAGCACTGATGACTGCAAAATTGAAAGGTAAAGGGATAAGAGAAAGCTAGTGAACACAGTGACACTGAAATTTAAAAAGGAAAATTACTGAGTCTGGGAACTATTCTATAGCAAGTATCTCAATCCTTCTTATCTCTTTCTTTCCCCAAATGGATAACAAAATGCCTCTGGCCCTCTATAGGTTCTCAGGTTTAGTGTATCTGTGCTTTTCAAGACTGACTCAACACACCTCATTTTGCTGTTTTAGAACAGTAGCTAGGAATTTTCCATAGACTTGTTTTGAAAAGTTTCCTAGTTGTCTCTAAAGTAATAAATGAAGGAATTAATTTATTTATGAATCATTGGTGTAGTACTCTTGTGGCTGATAACCTGGGGCAGAATTTCTGGTGCAAAATTGCTAGAAAGTATGCTTTTATTAAAAGTCTGGCCAGAAAATTGTCCAACCATAGAAGGATACCCAAGCATAACTGTAACTTTGGTAGGATAGGGTTGGGTTGATGTGTGCATGTAACAGGTACATGCAAGGGCAAGGGACAGGTCTGATGCAGGGAAAGAGGACTAGCTGGGACGACCATAGCAGCCAGACACAGCCAGCTGTGACAAAGCCATAGCAAGACTTGTCTTGGTTAGGCTTTGCAAAAGTTCATGGCCCCTAAGGTCTAATGCCTACAGCTCTACTGAAATCCAAAGCTTGGAAAACAGACCAGTTTGAAATCAAGTCAGGTGTAAAAAAAGCTCGACTTACTAGATGTACTTTTTTGTGAATTGTTTTCAAGCACAAGAATATAGGCACATCCAAAGTACTCTTTTTGAAGCCCCATTCATTCACTAAATCGCACAGGATGAGAGGAAGTGTTTATGTCTTTATCTGCACCTGGTGTAACTTGCACCAGGCTAGGAACAGTTCCACCAGGCACCTCTCCACTTCTGAAGCACAGCTCTCTCCTCGCTTTGCCCCCACTCTAAGGGAGCAGCAATTTACTGCTAGCCCACACTAGCTGCAGATTATTCCGACATCTTCACTCCTCCCCCAAATCCATTCATACCAGCTTGTATTTTAAGAGTACAGGGGAAGAATCTCCTCAAGAGATAACACATTGAAAATAAATGTTAGCTTCTATAAAAGGTACAAACTTAAATATGCCATGCCCACTGCATTTATTTAAGGATACAAGTTCCTTCAAGCAAAATGTCAATATTTTATTTCTCTCAAACTCTGAAATTACATTATTTTAGCTGAGGATTAAATAAACTTTCTGGTTTTACTTGCTAACTACAATAAATCTTCTCAAAGGAATGTAATTTTAAGGTTGTTTTAAATGCAGATGGCACTAGGTTTTAGTCTACAGAATAAACCAGAAAACTGTTTGTTAATGATTACTAGATTTACATTCCCAAACTCCCCAAGTATTATGTTTATGAAGGACTGTGTCATTCACTTATACTTGCACCACGACAATGATAACTAGCATGGTGCCACGGAAACTGGAAAAATGCATTTAGGGTTGGGACCATGCATCAGAGAACAGAATCAATCTTCCTAATTAACTGCAAATTAGCAATCCCAAAATGAGTGGGATCAACCTGTCTTCAGTGGCCAGGAATCATGTTAAGTATATAGCTTCCTCTAAGTGCCTCTAAATTACATTTACGCCTGTATAAAGTAACATTCTTTTAATCTAATGCTGCATTAGTGTCACTGTTCTCAAAGTTATTGCGCTGTTTTAAATTTCAACAGATAGAAAGATAAACAAATTAATAGACAGTTATGTAGACAGCCTGATATTTTGTTATTCAGGGCTCAGAGTATCTCATAAATCACACTGAAGCCACAAACAAGGTACTAATTAGCATAAGTCTCTGGAAAGAAAAGTTTCTGTTGAATGGTGAAATTCTTTAAGGCCACTGAGCAGTAGCTATTAAAAAAGATAAAAATAGTAAATGCAGAATGGAAGATAAAATGCAAAAATGGGATACAGTAGATATTTGATTAATTCCATCCCTAATGATCAAAATTGCCAAATAATGTTAAGCTAAAACTAACATTACTGATATACTGTTTTTACTCTTTAGGGTGTATGATCAAAAAGATCTTGGGTATTGTGAGAGTACAAAGGACTGACCTTGGGTGAATTGGCTTAATTAGTTAATGCTTGTAAAGCACTATATGGGTGTTAAGTATTAATTAATTATTAATTATTATTTGGTAAAGATGGGATTTGGAATCCCATCGCTCATACGTGTCCTCTATCCTTCATGCAAGAGCTTCCTGAGAGCCCCACTGGTCTCTGCTTGCCGCATGTCTCACAAGTCTCCGCGGCAGTTTGGCAGCTCATTTTGCAAGGAGAGGGAAATATGGAGACGTTAAGCAGCTTAGCCCAGTGGCTGAGTGAAAAGTTGGACAGAGAGACTTCATTTACAAGTTTGTTAGTGTCTTGCTTTGTGATCTGATGAGAGAATTTGCAGTTCTAGGCTGAGCCAAATTCTCAGTATAAGTAAGTTCCTCAAGGAACTGAGGCTCTGAGGAGTCTCCAAGTTTATCTACATATAACATAAGGTTCAAAATGCTTTTCTTTCAGTTGTGAAACTACTTTTTTTTTTTTTTTTCTTCTTCTACTTTTGCCATTACCTAATTAAGGTCATTATCCATATCTTTTATTATAATGATTTATACTTAAAGTGAATAGTTAGCTTCTAAATTACAGAGGATCTACGAAGAGGTCACAATAAATACCTTCTCAAAATTATTCTGAGGTATCCTTTCTAGTCACCTTTGCCCAGGGCTGTTCTTGATCGAATGTTGGTAATATTTGTTCCACGGGTTTTTTTTACAGGTTTATTCAAATATTCTTTATTGTAAATCCCACTAATACATTGACTCTCAGGCTAATATTTCCCTTTAGTTTTAGTATGATACATAACTACTGGTAAATGGCATTGAAAGGAGTGTAACATTTAACTGCATTTGACTTCACATTAGCATTGTCCAATTTCTCATGTTTTAAATTTTTCTGCCTGGCTGCAACCTAGAAGAAAATACATGCTGGAATAATTATATGAACAATTTAGATTTAAACACATTGAATAGCAGAAGAGATTGTGCCGGCCCATTTGTCTTTTTTTTCCCTCTTTCTCCATTCTAGTCTGGAATATGAGTAATTTCACTTAGAAGCACACCTAATAGACAAAGCTCTAACCCTTAGAAGGGAGTGAGGGGAGGAAAGCGCTTTATTGCTGCTGTTCAGATCAATACACAAAAATCTCTGGATGATAGGGTAATTAAAACACTCACGAAGTAATTCATCAACAACCTTTCACTTGCCTTTGGAACTGGCTTTCTGATCCCTGATGTTTTTACTTGCAGTGATTCAAGACAGCTCCCAGCCAGCATTTCCCACTTAGCTAACAACCCTGTTATTCATTCAGAAACAAGACATTATGTTGGACTTGCAATGCTTATGCTTCATGCTTTTTCATCCCTTCCCTCCTCTTTGTCTGGTGTGAGATGCTACCAAGCAGTGAAGTTTACCTAAGAGCTATGAAAAAGGAGAAAAAATTATCTGCGCTGTTTGACAATTGAGTAGTTCAGCATTGGCTAAATCACTGATAATTTTATGCTGCTGGTTGTTACACTTGGATTGTTTCTAAGTGCTCCTATTAAAAGACAAAATAAACCATTCCTGCTGTAATGAATAGATGGAAAAGTGTTTGAAATATTTTCATGATTAAAAATAATAATAAAACTTAGTCTGAATTATGTAGTGGAATTGTCTCATTTCAGACCGAGGCTGTGAGAAGCAGCATTCATGCCACAGAGCACCACTTCCTGCAGTCCCGGGGTCAACTGTTACCATAATTACCTTGCTCACATTCCTGTTTTGTTTCCCAGACCTCCAAATGTTTCTTTTCTAATGAGAGAGTCCAGTTTCGAATAAACAGAACACTTTTTAGAAGGCATTCAAATCCACAGTGATTAGCAAAAAATTAAAATACGACATGAGTTGAGCTCTGCTATTGTTACAGGTAAGGACTGTGGATCCCTGAAAGCAATGGAGTTAGATCTTCATAGGAGCTGATTCTGTATTAATGTAGCAGAAAGGCTGGGAGTGATTTATGCACTGAATAGGCTCAAGTTCTTGCAGAAGATTTAACCATATTTCTTTACTTACACAAAACACAAACTGCCTTCCTTATTTATTTGCCATGTAAATACCTGCCAGCCTATAAAATCCTCTTATTATTTTGTGTTATAATGATGCACAGTGTGTCAGTTAAGGAGCAGTCCCCTGTGCTAGGCTAAACCTACTGATAACATAATAGAGCCCCCACCCCAAAACTTTCCCAATCTGTATATCAGACAGCTCATGGGGAGATGTGAGGGGGTGGGGGGTGGTTTAGGAGGATTAAGTAACAATAAAACAAACAGTTTAGCAGAAAAGCAAGAGTCACTTGCCTAACCAAAGACAGATGGGAGTGATTTGTAGGCACAGGTAGAGACAAGCTTTAGGGAGGGATTTAAAAGAGGATAAAGGTTGGCTTTACATGTTTGGCAGGGAAGAATCTCCCCACACATGATGAGGGACATCAGTGCCACCAAATTAAGTTGTAGTTCTCTCTTTGATTCTCCAGTCACCTATTCCATGAACTAGGTTACCAAAGTCAAAGGGAACAGCACAAGTGCCCATTTCATGAGGGCAGTCCAGCCTTTGTCCAAGAATTTTTAAAATATCAATGCACTACTTTTGCTGTTCTCCCTGACTGGCAGAGGGTGTCACCACTGGTGACCAAGACTGCTCCTATCATCTCCCACTAGCCTTAGCAAGGGCTTTATAATGGGACCACATTTTTGCTCAGCTGCTTTCTGCTGTTCAGCTAGCCATTCAGTTTTGAGAAAAAAATTCAAGAAAAGCAGTTTTAAAAGCACCTCACACCATTGCAAGTAACTAATTTCAACAAAAAATGCAATCATTTCAGTGAGATCTAGCTACCTATATCTGCAAAACTTTGAGTCTATGTGACTTATGCAAATTTGCCTAGTTGCCTGTTGATTTTCCTTACAACTTGAGCTCCTAAGTCACTATATGCTTTAAAAAAAGATATTTTTTTTTCCGTTCTTTTTCTTGTACAAGATGAAATACAATACTCAACAAATTGATGAAAGGAATCCAGACTGCACAGTGTATTTCAGCATTGATAAAAACCAAGCCAAGTACCTGCCATTTCTTGAATTTTTTAGCCTGAAAAACAACCCAGCTTGGTTTCGGATTTTCAAAATTAAACATCCAAAATATTCACTGTTGGGATGAAAATAACCATGACATTTTCAGTTCAGTATCTAATTATTTCAGAGAGTTATTGGTCACTGAAAAGCAGTGCTGCTTAAAATGAATGTCACTGCCTATTGCTGTAATAAGGACACCTAATTAATAAGAGAATTCTATTAAAAATGAATACAAATTGTGAAGTTTGATGTGGTGAATGCAGCAAAAATTCTTCAGTAAGCAAGCTGTAAATTAAATTATCTTTTTATTAGAAGGCAATTCTTTCTAGTAATAAACTTGAAAACACAATTTTTGCAACCAAAAATAGTAACTTTGCTAACAGTCTTTTCTGAGCCTTGAAAGCAACAGCCCATTGCAGAAAATATGTTTACATTTCTGATTCCTCTTAGTTCCTCTATGTAAGGAAGAGGTTATTGTAGCACTACCTAGCATCATAAAGTATTAGTATAGCCATTTTTAGATGGAATAACTGAGGCAGAAAAAGCAAAGTGACCTTCCTAAGTGGCCCAGAGATGCAATGAAAAAAATGCCCCATGTCTTCTGGGTCCCAGCTTACTATTCACTTGGCCACACTGCTGCTTTTTCTGGCTGCTGTTCTGGATTGCTTGATCTTTACATTTGAAATTCTAGGATTTCAATAGGATAAATCCTATTTAGCCTAGGATACACCTTATTTATTGCCTTATCTGATACAAATTTGATCTCTTAAAAATAAACAATTGTAGAATTCAGAACAGAAAAAAAAATGCTTGTGTGTTGCAAAGAACAAGAATGGTGTTCTTTCATAAATGTGAGCTCTGTAGGGGGCAGCATCTTTTCCTCTCATGTGGAATCCTTTAAGACTTTTTGGTCTTAAGGATTTATACAGCCAGACTATCCTTTTCTCTGAATCTTATTCTCTGTCATTGATCATGAATGTGAACAGCCTGATTTGTGGATATAAGAAAAGTCATGCAGTGAAGAAGCTCTGCTGTCATCAGCTCCATGTTCTCAACTGACTCACCTTCTTATAGTTAGTGAAAATAAATGTGGAGCCATTTCATGATGTTCTGTACTCAAACAGGCTTCCCCTGATCTGAACAAGGCCTGGCAGGAGCTCCTCTGGGATGAAGGTAACCACCATGGTGATGTGGGAGTTGTATCATCACTGAACTACCCTGTCACACGGTGGCATGGGCAACCACACATGGTGTTAGTAGGTGGTACTAGTCCTAGTGCTGTGAGGAGATTCTTACAGCAGGATATGTACCACTTCACTTGAAGGCTGCACCTGACTCCATGTCCAGTTGTGAAGATTATGGATGCAACTCTCCTGTACCTTTTCTCTAGTCCAAACACTGTAATCAACACTAGGTTTTACAGAAATGCTTTTGCATGACATACAGAATTTGTACTTTTAGTAAAGAGAAATTTGGCAGGAGCTCAGAACAAAAAACAAAAAATAAAAATTCTAAAGAGAAAACTGCTTGTCTCCTCACCTCCATGCTTGAACAATTCACCGAGGTCTGACTGCCTGTTCATTCAGCTTACCAAAAATAGTATGATTGTACACTGTGCTGATATGTAATGTGTTTCAAAAAATAGTTCACTGAAAAACAGGTAGGCAAAACATTTGGACAAGGACCATATCCAACCCAAATCTAACCAAATAAGAAAATAAAAGATGAATTCCCCATGAAGAAGCGCTTTTTTTGGCATTTCAAGTTCATTGTTATGGCCTAGGAGATTAGGAACAAGCAATCAACCAAAAATCTTAAAGCTGTATGTACTTATAATAGAAATATTGTCTCACTTCTAGCTATGTGGCACCGTGACCATGAACTAACATGTTAAATTCTCCAGAATTCAGTAAGCACTTGCATAATACCTTTGCAAAATTCTTCACTATTCCAACCACAGTTGACAGGTCTTTCATGGAGCAAATTGGAAACACTAAATATAAGGGTATATATGAGTTGTTTCACATCACGTTCCCTCACAAGCCCTTGCAGTTACTGGCTTGCTGTGAAACCCAGTCTGAAATTTTGAAGTTGCTATGCCTTCTTTAAAGCAGAGTTTGGGTTCATTAGCTGTGTGATAGACCAGAAGGTAGGGCACAGGGACAATCTCAGGCCAAATAACTTGAAGTGTGAATATACATGATATCAGCTGTTCCTTAATAATGAGCTGTGCATGCTCTCCAGAAGAGGAAGCCAGATTTATCCCATCTCCAAGAGGTAAATGATCCCAAAAATGCTGCATTTACCATGAAGAGAGAACACGTGTGTAAGCAATTACCACTGAGTGGCTGTCAAGATATAAGTGCACTACTTTACTTCATGGTAAATTGTGTGTCCATGGCCTGTGTGACTCTCCCAAGTTGGACAAGATTGCACTGAAGACTGAGCTTCCTTTGCTGTCATTGTCACATCCAGTGTCTGGAATACGAATGCAGTCAAGAAGTAGTGGATGAGGGAAAAGAGAGAAGATCTTTTTTTCAATTTTTTTATTAGTTTGATTGTTCAGATTCCAGCATGGCCAAGATTTCGCCTGGCTGAGCTAAGAATGAGTTTTTCTCATCTTGATAATATTTCTATTCAGGGTATGGGTAGAAAATCATAAGCAAATTATTTACTATTCTGATCTCATTACATCACAGAATAAGTTTGCATGCACCACTTTTTGGGGTATAAATACAAGAGGACAGTTGAGGAACTGTCTAAGCCATAATCAAACATGGAAGACAAGTGAAGAATGTTCATGGAGCTGTGTGGGGTACTTAATAGTTATTGACAAAGGATGCTACAGTCTCACAGACTCCTAACCCAAAACTTGGCTTGGACTGGACTTTTGAGGGTAGAAACTAAACAGAGACAGAGAATCATTACTCTAATTTTGAGTAAGCAGTGTTGGGCCCAAGTTCATCATGCATAACATAAAGCACGAGACCACCAGCAGCACAGAAAAGCAGGTACTTCCATAGAGCAAGTTAAACTGTGATCCAAACTGCCCTCTGAAAGTGCCCTCTTCTCCATCTGTGTTGATTAGAAAAGGACAACTATACTCCTAACTTAAATGCCCACTTAGCTGCTTAATGCTAGATTGAATGAATGTGAACTAGAACAAAAAAAAATCAACCAAAAGCATAGGTCACATTTTGCAATCTATTACATGGGATACTATGTGGAGGTTAAAGTAGAGCAGCAGAATTTTAGTAATACATTGTCAGACTGAGAGCTTTTTCTCATAAGCAAATAAAAAAAACAGACAGGCATGATGTCCTTCAACTCAACAGTTTTCAGACACAGGCAGAAGACAAATGGCAAAGGCAGGAAAGGTAAGAATTAATCCCCACTTCATAGTATTGGACAACTGCAGTAAACTGGTGCAAAATTGGAGTATTGTGTCCAGTTTGGGGCACCTCAATTCAAGAGAGATATCAAGGTGCTGGAGCAAGTACAGAGGAGGGCAACGAAGCTGGTGAAGGGCCTAGAGAATAAATCTTATGAAGACTTGAAGGAGCTGGGAATGTTTAGTTTGAGAAAGAGGAGGCTGAGAGGAGACCTCATCAGTCTCTACAGCTACCTGAAAGGACATTGTAGAGAGGTTGGTGCTGGTCTCTTTTCACGGGTAATTAGCAACAGGACAGAGGGAATGGCTTCAAGCTGCAACAGGGGAGGTTTAGACTGGACATTAGGAAAAAAATTGTTCACAGAAAGAGTGGTTAGACACTGGAATAGGCTGCCCATGGGAGTGGTTGAGTCACCATCCCTGGACGTGTTTAAGGGTCATTTGGATGTGGTGTTGGTGGATATGGTGTTGGTGGATATGGTTTGGGAGAGAACTTTGTAGAGTAGGGATGATGGTTGGACTTGGTGATCCCAAGGGTCTTTCCCAACCTGAATAGTTCTATGATTCTATGAAAATGTGAGCCCAGCATAGAGGGTTGAATCAAAATCATTTCCTTGGGGATTAGCCTGATGCAATCCAGAAGACGGACAATAGACGGGCAAAAATCAGTTAAAAGAAACATCAGTTAAGCAGCAAACGCTGCATAGCAAAGAAAGCATGGACCTACTACAGTCATAACGCATAGGTGCAAGCCTAGCAATAAAATTATACATAAAGCAATAGCAAGGAAACAGTCACTCAGAGCTCATATACAGTATCTGAAAGACTGACAGTACTAAAATGACTAAACCTAACTACAAAATATCATCCAGAACACCCTGCCAGTACCAGGATAAGGGGGACATATGAAGATCCATAGTTACCTTCACATTGGATCTACCTCACGTGATGAGAAGAGATACATAAACAGTACAGAGCTCCAGCATAAAATTAACCAACATTATGAAGACAGCAGCAAAGTAGAAGAAAAAAAGGAATAGCCAGGGAAATAAGAATAGGAAGACTTGCTCACAAGTTAGCACATGAGGTATCATGATGTCCTAGAAGTTGCAGGAGGTGGCATGGATGACATGTCTCTAGATTTAACTATATGCTAGCAAAGTCACAACAGTTAGTAACTGTAAAAAGAAAGTATTGATTCACTGGAACCCGCAAGAGTAATCAAAGGTTGTAAGCAGCGAGTGTCTGGAGAAGGCCCTGCAAAGTAATTATCTGCATTACACACAGTGTGAAACCTAGCTGTTGCTGCAGAAGGTCTGTGAATAGTTCTGATATGCAGCCAGATTAATTTGGGGAGAATTTTGTGTACCAGCACATAGTACATGAATCAGCTATTAACTTCATTCATTCCCCAGCCAGGACAGGGCTAAGCAATCTCCTACCATACCATGTGAGCACTGTGTCATAATTCAGCCATCAGGAGGTGCTTACAGAGTCAGGAGCCGCTGCTGCCTGGGGTCAAAGCTTATCACCTCTGTGACACATCGGAGCATCAAAGACTCATAAAGAGAGTGCCCCGGGGCCACTCCCAAATTCAGGTCCTCTGTGTTGCAGTACTGCTAAACCACTGGGATGGCTTCAATTCAGCTGTCAGAACTGGGGTGTTTGGCTGTCTGCATATAAAAACACTGGTTTCAGGTTGTCTAAAAAAAAATAAAAATACATGGGGAGTGGGGAGGAAGAAGTGCAAAATGATGCTTCTACCTCACATAGCAAAACTCTCAAAGTAATCAGTCATCGTGCAGGACAGGTGTAATTTTTGACATATTATTTAGCATCTTGCTTGTTTCATTCTCTTCTTTTTCTGGATAGATGCTGTTTTAGTAATTAAGGAAAATGAAACTTCCAGTGCTTGGAATTCAGGGGTGGCCTCCTCTCTGAGCCAACCCCACTATTCTGCATGAACAATTTAAAACTATAATCTAGTTGGGTTTGTTGGTGTTTTTGTTTTGCTTTTGTATTTTTGTTTTGGTTTGGTTGTTTGTTTGTTGTTTTATTTTGTTTTTAAATTGGTATCACTTTGTCTCAAGCACAAACACACATGGCTGTAATTTAGTGAACTCCAGTCCTCCTCTTGTGGCAAATTGATAGGATAATTTTATTATGAGTGGAACAATGACTACAAGGAGGGAGAATCTCGGAGAACTATACATAATTCGGTTGACTAAATGTAATACCTGCATTATATCAGTAGATAATGAAAACAGTGCTGAACACTGGCAAAGCCTAAACCATTTCTGATTCTAGCTCCTATCAAAAGGCTACCTCATAAATTATACCTGAATTTTATTTAATGTCAGAAGCCGGTAATCTGACAGAGTGCAATGAGGTGTTTGGACAAAAAGATGTATACCAAGTCATGTGCTCCATAGTCTTTGTAATCACGTAATCCATCTATGGATTTTAATAAGTAACTTATTATGTTCCCTTTAGTGCTAATTATTTTATGCATCACTTGCTCCTCGTTTATTGACACTATTTTAATATCTTTATCATGTGAAATTACCAGTATAGCCAATCTGTATTAATTATAAATCCATAGCCTGTGGAGAGATTCTGTTATTTCCTTCTCATGCCAAAATGTAAAAGACACTACAGGGTCAGCATCACATTAGACCATGATTATTTTTGCGATGCAGCCCATCTCCACCAGCTGTGTTAGCCGAAGCAAGGTCAGTGAGCAGAGTTATTGATGATTTTTGATCAGAAATTTTCAACTATGTTGTTTCTTTTTTCCTTTCTGCACCAGAAGAGGGGTCAGATCCAAAGCAGTCTGGGGTTTATCCTGCTAGCTGCTGTTCATCTGTAAGGGAATGCTCAAATACCCTGCATGAAATACCTAACCATAATCTGTATAGAAAACAACAAAAATCCATTATTTTTGTTAACAGAAAATGGTTTTCCTGGTTCCAAAAGTTAGTATTTTGCATCAAATTTTTCAGCTTCTTTAAAAATTTGGCTTCTTACTTATATTTTAAAGACCTTTTAATTAAAGCACATGCCCTTAAACATTATAAAATAACAACACAATTTCATAAAATGGAAAGTTTTAGTCAAACTCATATCCCATTAACTACCCTTTCTTTAATAAGATAAATGTTTTGTTTTGTCCTCCTAACTGGGGATGAAGGGGTGTTTTGCACCTCTCAGAGGAAGGTGAGTCTGATCAGTTTATTATTTTGAAACCTGTCTCATTCATTTGTCTCATGAATGTTTGCACAAATTAATTTTGCCTGCATGAACACTTGCAGACAAATTCATTCCAAACCCATCCACTTAGCAGTAAAAAGTGTATTTTGGGATGAAGTGAGTGGGCAGAGTCGTTACTAAAGGCTTCCTGCTTTACCTTGACCATTTGTGCTGGCAGATTTCTATCTTTGCACCAAGCACCATGCTGCAGCCATCACAGAAGAGGCAGACTGGGCAGCAGCTAAGCTAGAAGTGCTCATGTTAGGATTTTCCTCTTGTTAGATCAGGGCTGGCATAAGCCCATTTTCATTCTTGTAGCTCCCTACTTTATTCCACTGCTGGCTTACTTGTTGACACACTCATAATGTGTGAAGGCAAGTACGAATATTGCACTGCTTTAGAAATAAGCAAGAAGTGAAAATTTCCTAAACTGTCCTTTCCCCCCACAGCAAGAGTGGAGGCTTAAGACATCTCTAATTGCAACCTTTAGAGTGAGGAATGAACAAATAGCCCCATAACATAGTTACTCAGTGTTCATGAAAATAACGCTGAGTATCTGTCACTAGTGATAGAAGACTCTTGAACAAGATAAAAGATAAAAGGCACTGTTGAATCCATAGTAATGTAGGCTTTTGTAGTTAGGGGGCTGAGCTCCAAAAGGGACAGGTAGGAATGTGACAGTGATGTTTAATGCTCATGCTGCACAGAGAGCTCAGCTAGAATAAGAGCTGCTTTACCCTGGCAGGGTTCTGGGATAATCATAAGGTTGATGCAAGGATTTTTTTTTTCCTTCAGCTTTCTGTCTTACTCCTTGAGCACAGGACTGGTTTCCTTTCTTGTTCTTCAATAGACCCTTGTAGTACATCTGCTAATTTCTGGATGGTTTGCTGTTCCTTAATACAGACTCGTGCATATGGAGTTACTGTTCTCCAGATAAGATGGGCTTTTAAAAGTCTTGTCCTCTTAGCTCATACCACATTTTTCTACTATTTTTTCTATAGTGATGTTCCAGGGAAGCACCTGATGCTCAGGGGGAAAAAAAAAATAAAATTCTCCCTGTTTTTGCCAACTTGCCTCTTCCTAATTCAGTAAGTTGTTCCTGTGCTGTCCATGAAAGGTTAAAAATTTGATAACATCCTTTTGTTAGTAAAACTGTGGTACAGCTACTTTAACAGAGGCAAACATCAGAAATTGTGCTATGTGGCTTAGGCAACCAATTGAAAAAGTGAATAATAATGCATGAAGATAACTGATTTTACAAGAAGTCCCAGGCTCAGATTTATTTATGTGAAACACACACTGAATAATCCACAAATTCATTAAAGGGAAAAAAACCCCCACAACCCTGGCTAAATAAACTACTTATTAAGAGGAGGTTTCTTCACTCTATCCCTAACCATGTATTTCCATTATTTGCAAACTCCTGGGCAAACCCAAAACAGTATTATGAAATAATTGACACCACATGGTCAAATTGCTGGTGCAAACTAACAGGGAAAGGTGGAACTCTAGCAGGGTTTGGTCCTTCACCCTTCACAGCACAAATCCTACCTATGGAATCATAGAATTATAGAATGTTTTGGGTTGGAAGGGACCTTAAAGATCATCTAGTTCCAACACCACTGCCATGGACAAAGACACCTTCTACTAGATGAGGTTGCTCAAAGCCCCATCCAGCTGTGCGTTGAACATTTCCAGGGAGGGAGCACCTACAGCTTCTCTGGGTAACCTGTTCCAGTGTCTCACCACCCTCACCGTGAAGAATTTCTTCCTAATATCTATTCTAAATCTACTCTCTTTCAGTTTGAAACTGTTATTCTTTGTCCCATCACTATACTCCCTGATAAGAAGTCCCTCCTCATCTTTCCTGTAGGCTCCCTTTAAGTGCTGGAAGGCCTCTATAAGGTGTCGTCGGAATCTTCTCTTCTCTGGGCTAAAAAGCCCCAACTGTCTCCGTCTGTCCTTATATGGGAGTGACTCCAGCCCTTTGATCATCTTTATGGCCCTTCTGTGGACTCCCTTGAGCAGGTCCATGTCTTTCTTACACTGGGGCTGGGGGTCCAAGAACTGGACACAATACTCCAGGTAGGGTCTCACAAGAGCAGAGTAGCTGGAAAGAATTGCCTCCCTCAAACTGCTGGCCACGCTTCTTTAGATGAGACCAGGACATGGTTGGTGCACATTGCTGGCTCATGTTGAGCTTCTCATCAACCAACACCCCCAAGTCCTTCTCTGCAGGGCTACTCTCAACAGGCCAAGGTCCTAACATGATTTCAGAATGGTGAAAAGCTGGAAAATGCCGCTGTGGCCAATATTGCCCTTCAGCAACATGCCTCACTTCGCTGACTTTAAAGAGAAACTGCGTTTTCTGGCAAGCACCTTCAAACAATGTTGTTTCTGAACTACAGGCCCCTTTCTCTCATGAGTGTTGTGCTGAATCCACCTCATTGATTTGCCAATATACTGATTTTTTTTTTACCAGAGAACTTTCACCACATTTGCATTCTGCTTGCTTGAGGTAAAAGGCTAATGTTAACACATGGCACCACCACTCCCTTGATAATTGCTGTTAAAATTTTTTTGCTTATCAGTGTTTTTTCAAGGAAATTCACAACTCTAGAGGTCAACTTTAAATAGACTGAAACATCAGCTTAGAGTGACTAATATAAAAGATAAGATATGTCTGGAAACACATGGAAAATGTAATATCTCTCTCTTGTTTACCTTGCAAGGTATAAAAAGAGGAATAAAACCTGTTCACATTCCCAACCAAATACTAGAGCAAACCAGGTCTCAGACAAGGGCTGGGACACAGCAGCAAGTCTGAACTGAATGAACAGTCAGCAACAATGATTATGAGTCACATACAAAGAAGGGAATATGTTTTCTACTACAATTACAATGAAACAATGAAGCAGGAAATGGAACTTGAAGCAAGCACAGCAAAAATGTTCTGAAACAGAAGTTTTAAAGCAGTGCTTTCTCTATTTTATCTGCTGATAGTTTGCTGTTTTTGTTTGGTTTGTTGTTTTTTGTTTTTTCCAAAGGAGGAAATCTGAATTTGTTCACACTGAAAGGAATATATATTTCTCCCTTCACTGGTAATCTATGAGATCCCCTGCAACAGAACTGGAATTGTGACTAAGAAATCCCCTCCTGTCATGCAAACTCTCATTGGGATGTTTTTCTGTGTCTAAAGCTCTTCAAGTTTTGTGAACCTGCAGCAAATATAATTAAAATAAATCTTAAAAAATACATTATATTTTCATTTATGAACTGTGAACTATTTATATTGATAATATGATTTCACCGCAGCGTGAGGTGTCAGGTAAGTATTACTAGACCCTTTCTTCTGCAGAAGGGAGAACTGAATCAGAGCTGAATTAACTCTCAGAGCGGTGACTAATTCTTACATGTTTTGAATCTCAAGGAGAAGCCAAAGGGAGCTATTAGAATACATCATGGTAGGAGAAGTAAAAAAGCTTGACCTTTTAGAAATTCTTCAATGAATGGTCCAGGCCCAGTGACATATCCCTAAATTCCTTTCTTCGTTGTGCTTCAGGCTGGGACTAGAGGAGGTGAGGTAGATGAAGAGGCTGTTCTGGAATCTGCAGAGGACCTGTTTGGGCTAAGAGAGCTGAAGAGGCCAGCATCCTGGCCTATACAGAAAGATATCACAGAAGAGGTGCCACAAGAGGACAAAAAAAATGTGTGGGACAGGAAGAAAATTCACCTTTATTGTGAGTTAGGGACCTAAATACTTGAATAGATTTATAAGGTCAGGCCATGTCACAATCAGAAACAAATTCCCTCTCTTCCAGGCATTGCCTCAACTAGTTCTTCGTTGGAAATCTCCAAGAAAAACTCCCCAAGAGCAGTGAGGCACCAAGAAAGCCCTATGGCTGTATTCTGGAGTTCTCCCTCCTTTCTCTAGCCTGCAACTTGGCACCGTCTCAGCTATCATAAATTAACCTTAAAATATAAATAGCAAAATATTAGCAACTTTCAGGCAGTTTCTTTCCTACCCTGAGTCTTTTGGGTTAGCAGTAAAGGCTTGGCAAATGTCTTCTCAAGAAAGCCCAGTGAGATGTTGCCGTCACTAGGGAACAAGTCTCCAGTGAGTCATTGCCTGCAGTTTTAGCTCAAGAGAAAGGGGACCTTTTAGACAAATCTAAGTGCAGAAAAGAAAATTAATCTGGGGGGGACATGGTGGGGGTGGGTCAGGAAGCTTGGTGAGAAGATGTTTCCAACACATAAAGTCTAAAGGAAAATTTACTGTGATAACAATGTATCTCCTGATTACAGAATAATTTCTGTAGGGTTGTTTTTGCATAAAGGATAAACCTGCCAAGCAGACAGGAACTGAGCAAATACAGTCTTTATTGCAAATATTTCTACACTGAAGTGCAGAAAGAGGGACCTGGCCCCAGTGCATGATCTGTACACAGTGGGATTTATTATTCTCTCTCCTGATGAGTCGGAGAAGGATAATGAAAATCCCAATTATCAAGAGGAATGGAAAGCTGTAGTGTATATCTGAATAGCACAATTAAATAATAGGTGATTTCTGAATTAAGGCTGTAGTGTACTTTTTGGGGATGACTACGTATCTCCCCCTCCTCGGTGGATAGGGCTACCTGTCTATTTTGTGTGTTTATCTGAGTTCCACAAAGTCGACACATTGCTTTATTGTTCTTCATTAAATCCAATCACAAATATGAATCAGATATGACAACACTTCAATGATATACATATTCTGTGATAATATAGTGGAGATCCTCCTTTCAGACTTCCTTTAAAATCACTGAGCACAAAGGAACTAGTACAGTTGAATTTCAGCTACTCAGGGCTGGCAGCCCTTTCCTTTCCCCTTTCCTCTCTGCTTTGTTTACTGTTAAAAGACCCAAGTTATTTAGTTATATGCACAGTGTTGGATCAAATCTAAATTTCTGGAAAGAGCACTGCTTTGAGCAGAGGTTACTCTTTCCAGAAATGCTCATTTGACACAGTAGGGGATAGAGGCACAATGGCTATGGTACTATCAAAATTGTAATTTTAGTGTCAGAATGGGCATTTCACCAATCTGTCCCAACACTTCTAAACAGAGGAAGCTGGCAATGATGCCTCTCTTTCCAAACACAAGTGGTGCAGCTGCACACTCAGCAGTGATACATCCAGCTTCCTCCCACACCCCTAATTCCAGACACAGAGAGACCATTAAAAAAAAAAAACCCACAACAAAACTTGCACCAGTGCTAATCAGGAAAACTGAGCTAAAGCCAGTGATGTTTCACCAGCAAAAGCAAAACTGCAAGTAAGTGGAAAATCAAATCTTTTTGAAATTAATTCAACTTACTGTACAATCTTTCTTGTTCAACCTGATGAACATGATTTTTGAAAGGGCCTCAACCTGGCCTCCTTTCCTAGAGGTGCAATTTTGCATCTGCAATCATTTAAAACCACAATTAATTACAGTCATAAACTTTGCCAATTACACATCCAAATGTCTGATTTGTGGAGCAGTTGGATGGTTAGGTAACCACATATAGGACTTGCATTGAAATTGAACTTTGAGCCTGGATATAAAAGTTAGTATTGAAAATTAAATGGTTTCAATTTTTCTATATTTTATGCTTCTTTCTTTGTTTGTTTGTTTTATTTTTCTGCAAGAAATGATGGTGTGGCTGGGATGACAGGAAGGAAAACCGTGAGCTACATCAGATACAGCTAGAGACAATGCTTGGAATGAATTTGGCTTTATTTCTTAATATCTATATCAATGATGTTTCCACTATGGCTTGTCCAGAATGTCATGGTTGGAAGACAAAACAGTAATAAAGGAAATTTTCCCTGATGGCTACATGGACTGGAAATCTGTCTCCACATCAGACTTTCACTAGCCACAGATTTACTAAGAAAAGGATTGTAAGGTACTACTACATGAAGTAATTTGAAAGTTGAAGCAATGAAGTACAGTGTAAATAAATCACTTTTTTTGTGGAGACAGTGAGGGCAGTTGAGCTTGTGTTTAGTGGGAGGATTCAGCAGATCTATTACTGGCAGTGGAGGCTGCATCAGTAAAACCCACCTTCTGAAACAAAATGTTTCTTCTTTAGACACGGTGACACTATGTAGAAATAGCATATTCACACAGCAGCTATTCATATTCCATTTATAAACATAAGAAATTGCTGACTAGAGAAAGGCTCTTCAGTTCATCAAGCCTTTTCTTTCAGTATATTTCATCCTCACCTCCCTGGTTTATCACTATATCCTTCAGTCCTTTCTCTCCTGAGATAAAAATGTCCAGCTGTCTCTTAAACTCATTTAGATTACTTGCTTCACTGGCCAATTATTCCATATGTTTACTACTGTTTCAGGCAGAATTTTTTTACTCAATTCCCAGTTTGCTCTTGATTTGCTAATTTGTAATGGTTCCAAGGTCTTGGACTACTGATTTTAACAAGTACTTGTTTATCTTTTGTATTATCAAAAATATGTAGAAAATGTTAGTATCCTTAGAAGCCACAATTGGGTCAGTAGTCAGCTTTTCTATAAGCAACAGAAGTAGGTCAAGGCTAAATCCAGGACCTTAGCTTTCTTTTCCTCCTGAGTTTTAGCCCCTTCTTCTTTTAATGAGTCCCTCCAACCTCTCACCCCACAGAGGTGTCTATTGACTCCCTCAGACAGGGGCTCTCACTGAAACTAGTGGGTTCATCTCAGAGGCACCTACCATTTATTGCTTTACCAGTGACAATGAACCTATCTTTTTTGGATTTTTGTCAGAGATACTTTCTTAAAGGGACAATATAAAAATTGAGGTACTAGAGAAAGTGCAGTGACTCCCAGATCACTTCTCACTGTGTTACTGCACTCTTCACAATACCTGTATGGTATCTGTTACCTGTATGGTTTCTGCTATCTGCTATACCTCTATGGCATCTATAGCAAATACCATCTGTTGTTGCAACACCAGTTGAGATTTCTTATGCAAGTTTCAGGTCCTCTTGACTTCCCCAGCGAGGAAAGGGTTCCTTAGGCTTGATGAAAGTGGGGAGGACACATTCCCCCTCTTCGTAAGAAGGCATTATGTTCTCCTTAGAAGCTTATCTTTCATCAAAGAGTGACACCTACGTATAACTTAAGGTGGAATTTTGTTACCAATTGTTACGAACCAAACCGCATGGTTCAGTTCATGAACCTTTCATAAGCTAAACCCTGCGGCGTTTACATAGCATTACCAGACACATAATTAAAAAAAAAAAAAAAAAAAAAATAGTTGCTGCAACTGCAAGTCTACAAAAAAATAGCATCTCATTAAGAATATGCCCACGGGCTGGAGTCTGGGGTTTGGCTTTGGCATTTTTCCCCCCAAATCAACAGGCCTCCACCCTGTCTCAAGATTTAATTCTGGGTCTTGGTGACTGATCTAACTGCTTCTGGAGCTTCCTCATGACACACATGGGGTTGATTCTTTCCCCATTTACAAACCAAATAAGAGCAGTGACATTGTTTGGGAAATCTCCATCAGAAATAAATAATTTTTTACATTTTCAGATTGTGGACTCTAAATTGTCCATAGCACATTTTACTCCTTTTCTGTTGTGCACATTTTAATCAACTGACACAAAGCTTGTTTTTTTTGACATCTGTGGATTTGCTTGATGCAAGGCTCTTTCCAAGGCCTAGTTTCCATGTACCGAAAAATATTTCCATATAAAAATGAAAATCTCAAGGAATTTTAGGGAAGATTCAGTGAAAATACTGTGAAAAAAAAAAAAATAATGTTTTCTGGTCAGGAACTATCCAAAAGAAGCCATCTGCTGCTTAACGTAAGCAAAATCTTCATAGTTATCAGTTGCTTTTTGGAAAAGATCAATAATATCCTAAGCAGATGATAAGTACATCTCTAAAAAAGGGTTTGCAACCTTTCTGATTTTCAAAGTCATAAAATGTTTCCATTGAAGATGTGTAGTGAATTTAAGCAACTGTAGTAGTCTAGGATCTTAGTCAATTTTTACAAACTGCTCAGGAATAATCCAGAGATTCCCAGATGGCAGACTACAGGTTGAAAACCACTGATCTACAAAGATCATTTGGGTAATCCTCCTAAGGTTTTAATATTCAGCTAGAGTTGAACACCATCCAAATGGCAGCGTAAGGCCAAGAAAGTCATGAGCACCTTCTTTATTTGAGATTTGTCATGTATCTAGACAGAGTGAATAATGATATAAAGCCTATCAAGGAATGAAAATAAAAAAGAATTTAAAAGCTGAAACTGTAGAGTGTCTAAAGGGTTCTGCAGATATTATTTTTAGAGAAATACAAGGAAACAGAAAGGTAAAATAGGTAGCTGAGCTTCTTCAATTTCAAAGAATGTTCACTTAGGAACAAAATGAAACTTTCTAATGCATACTTCTAATGTTTTCCTCAATTTCTCATTATTTTCTATAGAACCATGGCAATAGTCAAAGTATTGCATTTAGTCCTTATAGCAAGACCTCTCTAATTTGATATTTTCTGTCTCCAAAGTAGTTATTCCTTTCAATATGTTAATTTGCTGAAACCAAACATAGTCTCACTTTATTTCTTAAAAACAGTCAATCTGTTAGTATTCAGTAATTTTTTTAAATTAACTTTTTTTTTCTAAAGCATAGGTTTTAGTTCTCTGAAAAACTAGAATGTAAGGCTTCTTACCTGCTTTCAAGCTATCAGCCTATCCCCTATTTCCCTTCCTCAGAAAAATAAATAAAAATAATTACATCCCTTTTCATTAAAGCCAGTCATTATTTTTTTAATGTTAACTGGACCTGGAAATGGCAAAGTCTGAATTTCAAAGTCATATTGGGTATGAGAGCAGAATTCTACTCTGAAGGACCTACGTAACAAGTTACAGCGTTCATAGTAAGCACACTACAGTGTACCAGCAATCTGGAAAAATGCCTAACCCTTTCACAAGTATTTTCTTTCTCCTTTACAGCTTTTACCTTCTCCCTCTCACCACAATCTAACAGGGTGCTCAAGCATGCTGCCAACTTCAAGCACATTAAGTACTCCCTCTGTGATACGTGCATACACAGTTTTAAAATATAGCATCTCACATACACATGGCTGAACCTGAACCTCTGTCTGGAAATGTGATTCCTGTACAAGGCATTCTCCATTCCTGTCTTCAGTCTGATTTCAGAAAAATACTCTTATTTAGAAAAGACTTTTAGTCATATGCTTGAGCTTCATTCAGAACAACGAGAGAGATACGTACAAGTGCCTAACTCAGAATACTAGAGCATGTGCTCCACTGTTTGAAATAAATATGAAAAAACTAATGCAATAATTTTGTTAAAATGTTTTTATCCTTTATTTTCTATTAATTCTACTTGCTAATTCTTCTTGTATCTTTTGTCTGCTGCAAATGCTTTAACAGACTGCAGCAATGAGGCTTATGATACTCTTTGTCCTTCATAGTTAATGTACATTTTTAGCTTTCTTTTGCTTAGTTTGCCTCATATATTCAAGCTGGACCAGACTTGCTTTTTTTCAGTCTTGCCCCTT
>NC_067286.1:34078502-34146002 GCF_020740795.1 Apus apus | reverse complement strand
AAGGATTGCTCATCACAGACACAGGGGTGGCTTCAAACCGAAAAGCCTGGAGTACGAATTTTAATTGACTGAAAACACAGGTTGAAAGAAAAGAAACCATCTTCCATTTCCAGGCTTTGACATGATAACTTCTGAGCGTTTCCTTTTTCATTTGAGTGGTGGGTTCTTTATCCTGGACATGAGCCCCCCCAAAAGAGTACAACAAGACTGTAGAAAATCCTGTCATTGGAAAGCAGCCACGAAAATGCTGTCCAGTATGCAATTAATGTAAAACAACTCCGCACTTTAATTGTCTTTAATCCCAAAATGCGAGGAGCTGGTGTTATGAAAAAAACAACACCTCCTCCAAATGGAAACAGTTCCATCCAGTTAAATACTTATTGTACTGCAAGGAATAGTATGTTTTTAAAATTTCAGTAGAAATATAACCACACACAAAGCAAATTGCATTCAACAGCACAGAGCGTGATGGAAATCAGTGAGCCTACTCAGTGTGATAGCCATCCTGGAGCTATTAAGACATTTGAAAATTGGTACACACAAGATCAACAAACACTTAAAAGCCGAGATCTTATCAAAATTCACCTTGCACAGATGGCTTTTATTATTTCTAATTAAGAGTGAGGGACAATAGCACAACAACACTAACTTATTTAAATTATGTTCTACATTTTGGGGAAAAGAGAGAGAGAAAACTGGTGTTTCTGTGATTTCCCCCCTGCCCCCCCTTCAACATCAGTGATTCTAAGGCTTCTAAATGTGAAGTGGACTGTTTATCTGAAAGTGTGCTGGCAGACTGCCACCATATTTCTAAGATTAAAGAAAGGGTGGAAAACAATCAGCTTTCCGAGGAACTGAAACTGCGACAATATGTTTCTGATTAATTTACAAATATATGTATATATTTAAGGCTAAACTACAGAACCAGAAAATTCCTACTAGTCAGACTATCACAGGCATTCTTGCACTTTATTAGAACAGACATCATATTGAAATAATAAGCATGGGAGGCCTTCGCTTCTTCTTTGATCTATATTACTAAATGTCTGACTGGCTCAGATTTAAAATAAACTTTGGTATGTTTGCACTTGAAAACTGGAAAAAGACCACAAGTCATAATTTGTTGTCAGTTTCCATATTCTCTAACTAAAACCTATAGTTTAGTCTGTACACTGCTGGATGCCAGGCGATGCTAGTCCAGTCACCCCTGTAGTGGCTAAACTTTCTTGTAGGAATACATGCTCTAGTATGGGATTAATGATGATAGATCACTTAATCAGCATGGAACTGGCTGAGATGAAGTAAAGGTACAGGTCATAGCTTTCCCTGCTTTCACAATCTCTTGCAGGCTAGTGTTATTACAGCCTTAAATACTCAGGTCAGTACTGGAGAAGGGTACCACAGAGCTCCTTTTTCTCTGGACATCTAAGGATCATGGTTTCCTGACAAAAAACCCTGCCAAATGCATCACAAATGTGAAGACAAGTTTTTAAGCTGTTAAATGATGGCTCTTCAGTGTTGTCCTGTGGGCTTTTAAAGTCTTTTTTCTGTGTAAGTGTTGCTGATTTTCTTCCAATAAATGAAATGATAATAAACAGTGGTGTTTAACTGACATCTATGCCCAGCATAGCTGGATTTGGTTTTAGACTTGGGAGCTTGTGTATAGGTAGGTAATAATTTTACTCAAGCTGAGATACAGATTATAAAATTTCATATAAGATCAGTTTATTTTCTTATATAAAAAGTTTAATTCAGAGGAAGGAACACAGAATGGATTTGCTGATCAGGGGATGGAAGAATCTAGATTATCCATCCTTAAAAAGCAGAATGAGTTCAAAATGCTGTGGATAGTTAAAAATGGCAGGATTAAACAATACATCAACATCCTTTAACTTTTCTCAGCCTATTAAAAATGTTCCTTAATTACCTGTTTAAAAACGAATCTCAGTAACAAATGAGTTAACATTAATAAAAAGAAAAAAAAAAGGAAAGATCTTTTCAAATCTCACCACCTCTAAAGATTCCCATTCTACTGATCATATCTCATCACTTTATTGCCAAGGTAACTATGGGTATCTCATGAACTCTTCATAGCTACTGGATGGTCAAATACCAGTGGCACAAAACACCTAGTTATCTGTCTACAGGTGATAAGGTCATGCTTCAGACAGAGAACTGAGCTTCAAAATGGATGCACTTCCGATTCTATGTGATGGCTGCAACTTATTTAGGAAGGAAAAAAACCTCTTTCCTTCCAGGAGTTTCAAAATTCGACAGCAAAGGAAAGTGCTGTGAGCATATTCCCCCTAGACTGGTAAGGGATGCATTAAGTTGTGGCCCTAGTTATCTAAGGTATCACCCACCACATCACAGCCTTTTCAAGCCCTTAACTATATATAGTGCCACCCAAAATGGTGAAGAAGAGAGGCCTTCACATACAGAACTGCCGAACCAAGATTACTAAGTATGCTTTTAGAAAAGATTGAGAGTATGCTCTGAACCAAAAGCTTTTCAAACTTACATTAAAGCTTGCCTCTTGGATCCAGCTCTCCTAGAATGAACATCCTTCTCTGTTAAGTGCATACATACTATTAGACACATTGTAATGGTTCTCAAGCACAGATGCTAACATTTTGAGCAGAAAGGCTGTTGTTAGGCCTCTCTTCATTCCTAGAGATGACCACTCATACTACAGTGAGTAGCAAATCAAGCATTGGAGCTGGAGAACCAGAGCTGTTTTGAATGGTCTAACACCAAACACAACAGTGCTCAGTAGCCCTGGGGCTCTGCTGTCAGTAAAGAATAACCCTACCTACTACCAGATAGTGTAGAGCTGGTTAGAGCTATATTCCAGTAGTTGAGCTGAAGCAAAGAGAAATTAAAAAGGTAATCTAGAACACGTATGGTCCAAGCATCTAAACACCCCATCTCTATTTCTGACTCTTGCTGGTCTGAAGAACAAAGGACCAGAAAGACCCAGTTTTCAGTGTTTTGCCACTTTAAAGACATCAGGTAACACATTCAAAGAGACAAGCTGATGTGTTAAGGAAGTTCAATATACATGAGAGGGTTGCTGATGACATATGGCTGCTTTTAGACACAACAAAAAAGAAAGATGACCAGCTGTGTGGATTGCAGAATGAAAGCTTGTGAAGCACATTTACAGGAAAAAAAATAGATGTTCTAAGGAAGGGAAAAAGGATGATTAATAAAGTAATAATATTCACTATTGTGGTAAAAAAACCCCAAACCATTGAATATGAAAGGGAACAATGACAGAAAACCATATTCTCCAGTGCAGTGAGAAGAAAAATATTCTGTAATCAGTTGCATAAAATTTCCCCCCCGAAAATTTTCCTTCACATAAGTTAAAAGAATGACGTGTGGCCTGTACAATTAATTTGAAAATGGTGAGTATTCATATGGACAAGAAAGATGTTTTCTGGGAGGAACTGGGGTTTTTGGTGACAATGTTAATATATGATTGTTGTCCCAATTTCCAGCAAAACTATCAAACATTTCAGGGTTTTGATACGTAAAAATAAACAGACACTTTGGCTCTGGTCTTTAGATTCATAATTTTCAGATAGTTATAATAAATAATAAGTGGGTTTGACATGGGAATTGAGAAAAGACTCCTTGGAAAAATTAAGAACAGAATAATATCTGACAGAGACGATAGGAAATGTGATGGTGTAATTTGTAGTTAGTGACTAACTAAAACAAACAAACAAGAACATGCAGCAGTTAGTGCTCTACGGCGAAATATTGAAGTTGCTACTCAGAGGACTATAAAGTTAGCTGAGATAACTGGAAATAGTTCTGTTGCAGTTGTGTGTGGCACAATGAATTACAGAAGAGAGAGGCACTCAAAGTTAGACTTAAATTCTGCCCATAGATTAAGAAGAGGTAAATTTGATAGGTACGGAAAAGATGAATCATAGAAAACATTTCAATAATGCAGTATAGATAACAAGAAAGTACTGGAGAGAGGAGCAGTGATACTGGAAAGATAGGTTTCAGGTCAGTCTTCAGGCATAAAGCACAGTGTGTAGTAATAAAACCAAACAGTATTACAGCGATTTTCTTCTCCTAGATATTATATGATATCTCCTAGATGGTTGGATATAAAATCCTATTTCCTTTGAGTAAGTGAGAGTTTTGCCATTATCTTCTTTAGATTTTTTGATTTGAAGCCTAATTTAAGAAACTTAACCTTTGAGTAAACATACAAAAATGTTACTTTAATCTTTGGCAATATGAAATCTGTATTACAGAAAAATATTGAAGAGTTCCTGTAATATTTTACAACTACTCATGAAAAAGTCTGAAAAGACAACATGGAATGTATCTGTAGTGCCTCATGAATTTCTGCTTTGCTACTCCTTTAAGAGAGAATTAGAGCAAAGATGGGGGATGAGAACATCTTAATGCAAGCCAATAAAACAATCAGCACTACTAAAAACAGTGTCCCTTTTATTAGTATCAAGACACAGAGCTGGTTCCCTTTTAATGGCATAAGAGAATGAGAGTGTCTGGTGGGACCAAGATTTTTCTTAAGCAAAATGTGAACTTTTACCTGTTGGAAGGCTTTTAAAAAATGCTTACTTATGCTAAAGATAAGCTCCACCAGCACAGTTTACAGGCAAATATCCATTCTTAACCCTATACAGTCATTGGTTTTGAGTTAAGGTACTCTGAATGCATTATGAAAGAATATAGGGTTCACAAAGCTATAAAGATAGAGCTCAGTTTCAGTTTTTCTGCTCTATAGACAGGATTTACAATTGATAGGGAAAAAACCCCAACAAATCCACTATGAATGATAATGGACGAGGAACTGGTATATTCCTTCAGTAGCTGTCTTCTGTTAGCTGGGACAGAGAACTGCATAAATAAAGGATTCAAGGAAACACAGAAAAAGGATTATATAACATGTAGACAAGAACAAATATGACTGTGAAAAGATTAGATACCTTAATATGGAAGAAACATAAATATTTTCTTAATGGCTTCAAAGGAAAGGAAGATTCAATATTAATCAGATATAAACATGTGAAAGTTCAGAAGTATGAGTGCTAAATACTTCTCCAACCTGTAAAAGAGAATGTAACATATTGTGGACTATTTAGTGAAATATCCACTGCTGAATGTCCAGAACAGTTTTCTGAACCTCAGCAATACAGTGAAAATTCTAACTTAATGAGGAAGGCAACATGGATTTATGACAGCAAGGTCTTCCTTAATTAACTTGCTAGTGTTGTTAAATAATGTTATCACCGGAGCAGAGGAATGGAAATGCCATAGATATTATCTCTTTCAGTTTTATTACAGCACTTGATATAATTTCAGATTAAAGACTATAAAGTAGAAAAATGTTCTCATAAACAAGTAACAACAAGTGGTGGGTTAAGCTGACTAGTGGGGAGACTCTTCTTACTTTTATGTGTAAGTGAGTTAGGCAACAATATCAGATAAAGCTAGAAATACAAAAGATTAATGCACTGTTAGGCATGAAAGGTATGCTAAAGGGCCAACCTACTACCCCACAAAGGCAATATAAGTTCTGTGTGGACTTTAATGGGAGTTGGATTGTAAATATATTACCCTTTCCTGATTAATATAGAAAGGCGCTTTTTTTTTTTTCTCTCAAGATGCAGATGCTGTTATGTAAGTTGTGAAAAAAATGGTACAGAAAGATGGAATTGATGTTTTCTGAAACATCTTGGTATAATACATGAGTGAAAGAATCAACAGGCACAAAAGCATTTATCATCTCCCTCACCATCACCTTTTTGCATCATAGTTTAACAACATCTGTTAGAGGTCTTCAGTTTAATTCGCGATTCTTCAGTATCTGCTACTTTGTGAATCTCAGGCTCATCTTTTCCTTCTGCTTTAATTCAGAGCTATTGTGCACCCACCAGGCTATTTAAAATAAAAAAAAGTTCAAGAATGGTTCTCGAATATCTTAGTTCAATACACAGGTGGAGTAGGCAGAGTAAATATTATCACAAATGTTATGGTAAATACTCTGAAGCCTCTAGACTCTAGGCACAAGTCAAGTCATACTTATGGAGATTAAAATCTACTCTGTGCTTGAGGTGAATTAGGTACAGATACTGCAAAACCTGCAATACATCTGTCATTAAGGAAGAGCTAAACTATGCAGAACTGATTGCTTCAGCATCAAAACTTATAAACCAAGAGAACAATCCAACTAACTTGGAAAACTAATGCTATGATTTAATCTGTGTTGTGTTAGAAACTATGAATTCGATCTTTTTAAACATAGCTGCTGCCAGATCCCAGCAGTAATACTTACACAGTGTTATTGAGCAGCACTTTCTTCCATGTGAGAACCCTTTGAGTTTCGTTGGGTTACACAGAGAATAAAACACTAATCAGTACAAGTAAGCTCTGGCTCCAAGTCTGGCTCATAGACAGAGGACCAGAGAGAAAACTTTGTTTTGGTTTTTCTCTAAGTAGGAGACTTTGAATTTCCTTTTACCTAAGCTACATCTGCTGAGCTAGTTTATTACAAAAGAAATGGGAACTATGGCAATACATAGCTCCAAGAGTCTCCCATTCATACCATAAATATGTGAGGCCATGGCTCTGGGCAAGCTTTTCAACACATTCAGTAGAAGGATTTGATAGAATGCAACAGCTAGCTCTCACTGCACCTCTTAATTTGCTTGCTGGAACTTGGCAATTTACCTTTCAAGAGCCACAGACCAAGTGGATATCTGTTTGGCAAACACAAAAGTTCTTTTCAGGGATCTAGTGAAAGGGTAAGGTATGGTCTGCAGCTTAATGAAGTTATAAGCTAGTGACATATCTTGCCAGAAAATATTCATGACCTACTAAAAGGAAATAAAACTGGTAATCACAAAATAAGGGATAACGTTTTAATTTTTAATATACATAGTTTAATTTGTACTTAGCTGGAAATATATATATATATATATTCTGAATTTTCAAAGCAAATGCAATGGCTGCAACAAGTTTTGTAGTACAAAGACACCACATTAATAACAAAACCCTTAATCACTCATAGTTAAGGCCAGGTTTGTTTAAGAGTTCATTCAAGGTTTGGCAAATATTTTAAGACTTTTGGGTGCAGTGCTTCAATTGATGTTTTCATGTGGCAACTAGGTGAAACTGCTGCAGTACAGGCCAAGTCTCACAATAAGTCTGAACTCAAAACCTCAAAGATGAACTCTAAGCCTCAAATTTACATAGATTTTTAAACATTTCCAAAAGAAAATTTTGCAAAGGGAAACTGCAGCTCAGTTCTTCAAAGCGTATTCACTTTCCAAAGCATATGTAGATATTGTTTCTGTTGTCCCAGTGAGGCCAACAGAGAAGACTGTCTTCCTTCTGGAAAGTCCTGTTTTCTGTCTCTGGGTCATAAACAAGTTGGTTGTTTAAAAAATGACAACCTGTGTACAGTGTTCTGAAACTCCTGACAGAAGCAACACCTGGAGCCTTGTCTCTTTGAGGAGTCAAGAGGTGAACTTGGACAGTTTTTAACAGGTGATAAGAAGTAAGAAGGGAACATTAGTAACCAACATTGAAATATCAAGCTACTGATCATGTTCTGAGGTTTAGAGCAAAAGGGATGAGGTATTAAGATTTAGGAGGAGTGGGGTGGAAGGCTCTGAATTGAGATGATCTTCTCGGACAAGTGGTAGCAGACTGTGGGTCTGAAAAGAGTGAAGGTCTCTGAGGAAGCATGTGCCTGATTTGAAAGCTTTTATTAGTGTGTGTGCCTCTCATTTGATGTGCTATGATTATTACTACATTTATTTCAATCAGATTTGGAAGAGCAGTCAGGCATGTGGAGTGAGAGAGCAAACACATGGAGAAAGGAGTAGCCCTGAAAGGTGTTGTTGGGTTCAGGAGAAATAGGGATGTAGCTGCAGCAAGACATAGGGTGCATTTTGGAAAAGGATTTAGTTCAACCTCAGAGAGACAGCTTGAACAGGAAAGTGAATCTGGGGGAGGTCATTAGCAAAGGGTGGCTGGGGAGCAGGCAAAGGCTCTACAGCCAGGGAGTGTGGGAGCCAGGGCTGGAGGGATGGAGCAGCTGGCTCTCAGCTGGGCTGGAGTGGGAATGCCAGGGAAGGAAGAGATATCACTCAGGAGTCTGCCACCCAGGCACTTCCGGTTTGTTTCAGGGTTCCTCTGTAGAGTTTAAATTAATTTATATATAAGCCCCAAACTCTAGCAAGGATTAGCAGGCCTCTGGAAATAAATGCAGGCAGTTTATAATCTCAGCTGCTTGCCTTTTCTTAGATTTTTTTCTCCCATTTTTCTTGTTTCCACAACTTGCTAGCAATCTTAGGCGTTACAATATATACTGCACGTTGATGTTCTACCTACCACTACCAATGAGCACAGCATGTCCATTTCCACAGGCTTAAAAAGGAAAAAGCACGAAAACATACACACAACCCAATACGTACATGCTTAGAAAAAAAAGCAGACAGCAACATCTGCCATAGATCAGTAACACTTTTAAAATATTTACTAGGAAAATGTTAAAAGAATGTATAATGTTTACATATGAGAAGGCCTTGATCCAAAGTGTTTTTGTCAGAAGGATATACTGGTTTACTACATGGTAGGTGTCCTGAGCTGCTGTTAATCTGAAAAGAAGCAAGAAATATTTGGTGCCACCACAGAAACATTTAGGCAGCTACAGGTGAGGGAAGCATGATGCAACAGAATAGGAGATAGGTGGTTAATACACCTGATTTCAGTGGGAGGTAGACATTTACTTTCTTGTAAAAATCTGCCAAAGTGCTTATCTGCATTTTTAGTCACCTAAATGTGTTTGAAATCTGATCTTAATGGAGCTTGTCAACCTTTCCACATGTATTGAATGTAGTCCCAAGACTATTGTCTTGCTTTTCAGTGCACAGTGCACAACTACCCACTTTTGCAGAGCAAACCCAACCCATGTCAGTGTTTTGAGAGCTCATGGAGCCCCCACTAAACTCTTAAGAGATTAGGTAACCTGAAATGAAAGCCAAGTAATTTACTCGATCTTTTACTGTCCATTTCTTCTGGGTAGCCTTTTAATAAAATCTCCTTAGAATCAATAAAATGTATTTATAACAAAGCACCACACTCCTACCAACAATCTGTGAGCTGGTACATACACTTCGCGGCTTATAAACTGACACACTGTAATAGCTGCACAGTTTTTAGCAGCTGTCTCTCACACCATGTGTCCTGCCCAAGTGGAAACTGAGATTCAGACATAGTGTTCAGAAATGGATTATCCTGTAATTTTCAGAATAGATAGCAACCGTACAATAATTAATTCCCTATAACCAAGCAGGGAGAAGCAGCTGAAGAGGAGAAGGGTGTTTTTCCTTGCAAAGATTTTTTTACTGTAAGAGTGACAGAGCACTGGAACAGGCTGCCCAGAGAGGTTGTGGAGTCTCCTTCGCTGGAGACATTCAAAACCCGCCTGGATGCCTTCCTGTGTGATGTACTCTAGGTGACCCTGCTCTGGCAGGGGGGTTGGACTAGATGATCTTTCGAGGTCCCTTCCAACCCCTAGGATTCTATGATTCTATGATTCTATGAAAGATGTACCATCCAGTGGGCTCCAATATATTCTGGAGGTGGGTACAGGATAAGAACCTCAGTATAACAGATAAATTGAGATTATGTTGCTACCCACACTCCAGTTTTGGAAATGAATGTGTGACTTCCATAACAAACAGCAGGTGAATCTGCAAACTCATCCTTATACATGACTCAAAACATATTTATGAAAAAGAGGAGCTCAGAAATCTGAATTCTACCTAGATTTTCAAGAATTAATCCTCTTCATTCTTTTTAACTGAATAAGGTTAAAAATATCCTCTCCTCTAAACTGCAGACAGATCTCTTACATTCTGGCCTCCTGTCTCAAACCATTCCCCATAGGAATAGTGGCATTCTTTTTAAATTTTGTTTTCTGCCTTAAAAGGCCTATCTTTTCCAACCCTGTGATGAACATGCTTCTGCCTGACCTGCAAAGTTGACAAGACGGGAGGGCCCTCATCCCAGCTGCACTCACCAAAAGCTATTACAGACCTTGTCGCATGGTAAGAAGATTCACAGTCAAATAGGGATACCTATTGTATCTTACAGTTCTGGGTTTTTAGCCCTGTATATTAAATGGGCGTGAAGAAGCAAGATTTGAGTCTTTACTCAGAAGCAATACTAAAATGGTACAATTTGCATCTCTTTTAAATAATGCAGGAACAAAAGTTTCAAGTAATCTTAATCTATATGCTGTTTTCTTGGCTTACTAGCCACAGTTGAGTTGGCTCAGCTTGTGATTGGAAGTAAAAACCAACTCTCAGTAAATCACTTGATTTGCATAACATACCTGCTTTTTACAAACAATGATTTCCTCACCAAAATGCTAACAAGTTGGCTTTTTATTAATTTAAAAAAGAAGCAGCCAAGCTTGATTCCTTCTTTTATTTCACTGTTTGTTAGTACATGGTGGTGAAGTTGGCAGATCTCCTTTACAAGATTTAAAATTTTCAGATTCTGTTGGAATTCAGAAGAAAAGTTTCAAAGTGCTGTGTAGCATTAAAAAAGACTTGTGCCATTTTCATCTGTTAGCCTGAGCAACTTGCCAGTAAATTAAGATGAAGAATTACAATAACTTAAAATAATATTTTGGGGTATTTAGAATATTTTCCAGACAGGAATCTCAAATTGCTTCATGAATGTTAGGGAGTACAATCTATGAAAACCTTACTACATCACTCCCGGGAAAAAGCAAGCAAGAGAGAAAAACGGAAGCTGCTTTGGCATGGACAAGTGAAGGCCTAGAGATACCTAATGCCTGAGCTAAGTTCATAAGTGTGGAAAAATGCATAGCTGACAACTGAAATATGCTAATAGAAAACAGCAGTAGGTTTCAGCATCAAGAAAAGACACCTCAATCTGCAAATGGATTTTTAAGAGCACAGAGAGAATACTCATAATCCTCATAATAAGACAGGCATTTAAGATCTATGAATGATGATATTTTTCCTACTACATAAGGTAGTACTTGCATTTCTGTGAGCATGAAATAAGTCCCGGAATAATTAAACAAACAGAAAGAATTAGGACACTTTGGAAAGACTGATATTATGGCTGATTTTCAAAGAAGTTTTAGGTTTAGGGATGCTAATCCCATCAAAACAAAATAAGAAATGGGTGTCAAACTCCCTGGGGCCTCATTGGAATTCTTGGCTCATATCACTGTAATTGATTGCATATGAGCACAAATTAGAGTTAGAATAGAATTTAATTCTATCGTGTGCATATGTTCATTTTTTTCCTGCTGTCATTCATTCATTGTTTTTGTGTTTGTTTTTTTAAATGCACCTTTCATTCAGTGATTTACAGCAATAATACAGCAACCACAGAGAAAATATGCTTCCTTCCATATCCCCCCAAATCCTAAAATATTAAAAAGCAGTAACAATGGACCACAAAATCAACTGTCTTGAACTGACACCGTTTCTCTGCCAATTTAAACTAGCTGAATACATGGCCTCCCGCATTTTTGTATTTTCCAAGGTTATTCTCAGCAACACCTGCACAGTAAATAAAGGTAAAAGTGCAACAAAATAGATGCAGACATATCAGCGAATGAGTAGCTCTGCTTCCATATAGATTAGTGAACTTTTCTCCTGACAAACAGGCTATCACCGTATAATGGGCTTTTCCTGAAGTTTACTGCGGCACTGTTTATAATAACATTGCATCCAGCCTGCCTTGTTGGTACTTTTGCATTGCAGGGTAACAGTTCTGAGGTGGCAGCAAACAGCTTCCGTGCTTGTGTCAGGAGAAATAAAACTGTTATTATTTCATACACTTCAGAGGCCACACTCGAACTCAGCAGCTCTGCAGAGCTGTTGTGAACAGAAAGCTTTGCTGTAGAACACCGGGCTGCCCCTCAACAATAAACCGTCTTCTCTCCCCTCCGTGTTTGGCTTCCTGCCAGTTGCCCATTTGCTTTACACCATCAATTTATATTCACTGAGATGGTGTAAGGTTCTAGAACAGCACTGATTATCAAATCTGCCTGCCAAACATATGAGCAGTAAAAGCTGGTCTTCCAGAGTCCTACATGTATCATCCAAGGGCCCGATCCTGCGAGCTCGCCCAAGGAGGAGCACTGCTTGGATCAGCCCAAGTCAACGCAGCCCTTCCCAGCAGCAAGTGCCACTGCTGGGAATGAGTGCTGGTGGGACAAGGTCCTGGGTGATGTGGCTGCCTTGTGCAGAGCTTTGAAGGAGGGCTTTTCAATGGCCCCACAATGGCATAAGCCCTGCCAGGGTCAGTCGAGAGGGCTTGTAGTTTCTGTCACATCTTTTGATTCTGATTTCATACAGCAGCGATCTGCCAGCTGATACTATCTCTTACAGTGTATGTGAAGGAGTTTTAAAAAACTCTTTTAAAAAGGCTTTAGAATAGCCGTGCAGCCGTTAATTCCTTGATAATCCCAAATATTGAAAGTCCAAAACAATCCAGCATCAGAGTTCAAAAAAAGGTAAAGATGGTGAAGCTTTAGAAGAGCACTTTAAAAAGAACACATGCTGATTTTTAGTTGTCTTTAGTGTCTAAGGAACATGTAAGTCCAACTTCCAAACTTTCTACTTAATCATGAGGTCTAGGAATTTACTGCTTCTTTAAATGGAAGTTTAGATTCTCAGAGAAAAGGAAAAAACAACACTTACAGCTGGGATGGTTCTTTAAAAAGACATCAAATGTCATGAGAGTAGCATTCAGGAGAACCAAAAACACTGCATTAACAAAGGATTTTAGCAAATTAATTAGCCTTGTCCATTTTAATTTTTCTTTCACAATGCTTTAAGCTTGTGAGAATCGGCCACAATGGGTTTTGTTCATAAGTTACTTTGCATCTAAAAAGAATTAGAATATTTCATGCTTCCTTCTCCATGTGGTCATATATATTGATAATCCTAATTTGAATCCATTTGCCTCATGTGCAATTAGTTCTCACTGAAGCCAATAGACATCATCCATACATAAGGAAAGCGGGATGGAGCTTTAATGAGTGGGAAGTAAATGTAACAATGAAATAGCAAATGAAGAGGTTTTGCAGAAACAATACAGCTTTCTGGATGTGAAACAAACCTGTAGAGATAAATACATCTACCTACTCTTTGCTCAAGAGCTATAATATTGGGCTCACTTAAAGCATTCAATAGTGCACATACATTTTCCAAATGTTTCCTAGCTATATTAGTCACATCTCAATCCTAAAATGAACCCTGTGTGAGAATACTTATGCACATCCATAGTGTTATCTGCAAGATTACAGCCTTTATTGCCAACTATTTGTAAATAAGGATAAAAGTCAGCCTAGGCATCTCTTCAAATGCGACTTTAAAATACCATATGTCCTTATGCTTGTGTTATGTGACGAAACCTGACAGATCAAAGGACCAGATTTCCCACTCTACATTGATTATTTACTATCATTCATTTTCATGCATTTTAATATGTGGTATCTACATTTAGGTTCTTGGGAGCTAGAGAGAATTCAAGCTGCAATACTTGGATCCAGTCTCTGAACTTCATATAGCTTGGGGATCTGGCATTTTGGTTTGTTTTTTCCTCTATGTAAACAACAATGCATCTCAGCTGAAGTCCACACTGCCTTCAAACATGCTCAAGCTGTTTTACCCCTTTCCTTCTCTTCAATCTATTCACCTTTTCCCCTCAGAAAAAGGAAAGAAAAAAAAAAAATCAGTTTGTGGCTAGAAATTCAGAACCGATTTTGACTGCAGGCATCAATCCTTCAATTCACTGTGTCAGTGGAAGGGCTTATGTTGTCTTTCTAAACGTAAACTAACAGAGTGACCCAACTGAGACAACAACAGGGCTTCTGACACTGCTCTTTATTGCCCAGTCATAAATTCATAAAGGGATGTATACTATCACCAATTGGTAAGTGTGCTAGATAAACATCAACACCAATTTAATGACTTGTGTACACGTTGTAAACCAGGGAATCTTTATACAAAGAAATCAGATAAATCAAACATGAGCTGAGGCTTAGAGGAAAGCAATTAAAGCTTTAAGGTAAGGGTGCTGAGGGAGGGCCCCATATCACATTATAGTGTATAATAGAAAATGTGTTAACATGGAGTAGAGTATGTGAAATTAAATTAATTAGTCATATAAAACACTTCTAAAGCAGCATGTCCATTGACAGATAAACAGATTAAACATGAGATAAATAACCCATTCAGAGATCTCAGCTCTTTTTTATCAAAGAGAAGAAATGAAAAAAGAAATCAAACTTCCTAAAAGACAGAGGTGATAAAAGCATAGCTAAAATAGACATTTTAAAGCCGACTTGTTCGCCCCAGGCTAGTGATTGAAAAGAAAAAGCGTAGCTGGACCATAAAAAACCTATTGGACCATATTTCATTTGCTATAGTATATTTAAATGTTTCACTGCACACCAATTTAAATCTAGTGCCTTATAGGCTGGTAAAAAATACCTTAAGCTGTACTACTTTCTGAGCAACTGGAAGGAACCTTTGAGACAGACTTCTTACAGTTACCTCACATAGCCTTTCTTAAGGTTAGCAATATACTTAAGGTTATATGGGCAAATTTTTTTCTCCTCCAGACATCAGAATGAATTACAGCTCCTTCCACTTTACAAAATTAACACCTACTCTTCCATCAGGATTAAGGACTATTAGTATGGTACAGTCTAGAACAAGAAGAGCTCCCAGAGTTCTCGTACAAAAGCCTAACACATTCCCTAAGCTCCAGACAAGACCTCTGTGTCATTATTTGGTCTCCACATAAAGAGAAAGCTGGAGGTCCCCACTTGTACTTTCTGGTGTACAGCTGCCACAATTTAAAGGACCATTCAGTTAACTGCATAAAAAATCCATACCTGCCTGATACTTTTCAGTGATTGCTTCTGTGTATCTCTCTTCTAAGCTTCTACCAGTTTCTCAAATAACTTTTCCAATTCCACCTGTGATGGTAACATACTGCTGACAGAAGCTGGTGGAGCTCATCCCTCAGTCTGATTTGCCAGATGAAAGAATGTGATAACACAGAAATGGGGACAATTACTACTTTCCACAGGTTATATTATGGTCACTTGCCAGCTGAAGATCTCTAGTTTCTGAGGTTATAAGCTTTGCCATTTTTCTGGGAGTCCAGTGGACACACTGAGCATTTGCTAATTTCAGGCACGCCTTTGGTGGGTCCAGACTGGAATTCAAGGATCTGTGTTTTATGTCTATGGCATCAAAGTATGCAGAAGTGTCCTTTGCTCCCCACCACCTGAATTAGGTGAGTAATGCAGAAGTTACTGTGTGAATTCAATGAGCTTAATGCCTATTCCAAGCTGGTCCTCACTACCCAGAGGAAAGTAAGTTTTGTTTTGTCCAAATTAGGCTTGTGTTTATAACCCTCCACAGTGACAGAAGCCTACATGTTAGCTATCATGATACAATACACTTTTAAATCCTTCCTAAGGGATATGTATTAGCCACCATTTCTGTAAAAACAAGTGCAAGATGGGACGTAAAGGTAAGTATTCTAGATATAGGTCAAAAATCAATATATCTCTGGTGGCCTCACCAGTGTGCATTGCTGTTTCAGTACAGTTGGTAAGAATTTGTGTTAGTTAGGTTTCTCTGGGTACAACAGAAAAATTATCCCCTTGCAAACAAGGATGCAAAGGAATTACTCACCTACAGGAAGTTTTTTGACAATGTGGAAGGGCACTTGGTCAGTATGTTATGAAAAAACTGAAGTTAGTAGCACATCCAAGGATGAAGAGAGAGGGGATGGAACATACTTTTGAATTAGTAAACCACACTGACTCTACAAGGCAAAATTTAGAAATATTTTGAGCAAGTTAGGTACACAAGTTAAAGCTGCTCTGAGGCAACTTTAATTTACGTGACTGGGTGATTTGCTATCACTGCATAATGCCAAAACCTCACTACATTTGGAAATATCATAGAAGTAATATTTGCATACAGGCAAATCACTCACTCTTAATATCTGCACTGAATTAACCCATGTAAGCATTTTGATCATTCTGAGGTGTGCATTTAAGACAATTCTGGACTCATGAGCACTGCTGCAAATCTGCAGTAACTTCCTTTCAGTCCCTCTCTTCCTAGCTTCTGGGAAAGGACCCCTAAAATTTGCCCTTTCAGTTTGTTACAGGCAGAACAGATATTCCTTTTGTAAGAGTATATCATTTTCCAAATTGATATTTACTCTGCAGAATGCTTGCCCAAATCTCAATTATTTGGGAAAGTTTCACAAAAATGATTCAGCCATTTCTGAAAATGAAATTAAAGAAAAATATTGGTATGTTGTTTCTCACTATATTTACTTGAGGAGAGTGTGCTTTGGAACAGAAGCATAACATTTGGAGAAGGGATGGCCCTGCTCTTGGGGATGTGCCTTTTGCCATCACTTTGAAAATCCACCCACATTTGGCCAAGCTATAAACCTTTGAAAATTTTCAATTAGCACTAGTTCAGTAAAGACATTTGAGAGTTTGTCAGCTAAATTCTTCAAAGATTCCATCTGTACTGAACATGCTCCAGCCTGTATATGCTGGCATCTGCAGCACCCCCCACAGAACAAGGGAGCACGAGCTTCCTCTGAAACAGTTCTTCTCCATTGCTGTGGACCTTCCTAGGCTGCTGTCACATGTATCCTCCACATCCCACACCCCCATACCTATGTGGCAAGGACTACAGGGGAGTAATGTAAAGTCGGCTTGTATTTTTCTTTTAATGTTTGTCTCCAATGTTTGTAATTTAAAAAGTCTTCAAAAGTGTACAACTGTCTGGGAATCCTCTTTTGTAATGAAATGGCATCTAAACCAGGTTCCAGCTCTTCATCCCATCTCCTTCATCCAATTCACTGGTCTTGCTGTTCCTTCCTCCCTCATAACTTCCCTCATCCTACTCTAGTCCCAGGGCTGAAGTCCCAGCAGCTGCTTCATTCCTAGCCCAATTGATTCTCAGCCACCTTCTCCCAGTGTTTCAGCTCGGTTCCTTTACAGCTGGAGTCTCCTAAATTCCCAGTGAAGTGCCAGCTCCTCACTCAGCCAACCCACTTTCATCTCCTCTTTTGCTTCATGGTATCCCAGTCAGTGCGACACAAACTACATCCTTCTCTCTTGGGTAGCTTTGGTTGCATCTACATTTAACTCTGGCAGGTTCCTCCACCACAGTCCTGGGTATCAGAAGGAACAGTAGGTATGGGATAATAGTTTGTTGTTTTGATGGCCAGCTATGACTCTCATCTCAGGCACGTTGAAGCATCCTTGCAATAGTATGTGCAGTTCCTCTACAGCACAAGCACAGTCTCACCAGCATGAGGTGGTATGGGATTCACAAATATGGCTATTTAAGTCAGAATTTCTGGAGGTTTAGCTATCAAAGCCCAGGAAGTTTACAATAAGCATCTGTGAACTGTGATTTTTGCTAAGATTTAAACCGTGGCCAAATTGTTAAATTTTTATAAGGGAAGCTAGAGCACACTCCTAACATTCACCTGCCAAATTTCAAATCCCTCCTCTCATGAATGGGAGAGCTAAAGCTGTTCAAAGAAAAGGTCTCCAGAATTATTTAACACTGTTAAATAATGTGCACCATGCTTCTTTTTTTTCTTTTTTTTTTTTTTTCTTTTTCCCTTGGTCTATTTTGTCTGAAATTATACTTGAATATTAGCTGTCTTTTAAAGATCCTGAACAGGACATTGATACTGAGCCTATTCTGCTATTCTGCAGTTATTGTTACACACAATACTTTGTCTCAGAGGTATTGTTTCAATTGCACTGTATTTCATAGATCACTAAGCAACATTAATTGAAGCCCCATTCCTCCAATTCGACCAGGGGAGGACTATGCACAAGAAAATGGAGACCAAAAGAACAATACAAACACATTTTGCAAATCTACAATATTCCTTTTTTTGCAGTTCATGACAACTTGGAGAGTTTGAAAGCTGACCTTTCTCTATCTGTTCATTCCACAAACCTGAAAAATTTCTGGCTTCTTCGTCATCTGTTTGAACCAACAGATCCTCAAAGGTTACCATCACCTGAAATGGCCTAATTCATCTGAAAATGTCAAGAAAAACACGTAATAATTTTTAATTTTGGTGGATTGGACTGGCTGGACCCACAAGTAAAGCCATATAGCATTTCATCTCCCATTTTTCTGGGTTCTGGGTTAAACCTATGATGTGGAAAGCTGGGTGGCATCTAACTGTAGGAAAGAACCCGTCAGATTAGGAATGAAAGGTCTGACAAATCTGAAGAGTTTGCTGTCAGCTTGTATAGCCCACCAGGTCTGAAATTTGAGGGCTTTTGCTCTGCATTATTACATTTCCCTGTCTTACTTACAATCCAGAATTTGACCCAGCAGCAAAGTGGCTGTTTAGGTTTTATTTCTCTCCAGGGTTAGTATGCTTAGAAGTTCACTCTACTTACTCTGCTTTTCATACAGCAACCTTTTGAGGAATTCCAGAAAGATGAAAGAAACATAAAACAAGACACTTAACTGAGAGATCAAGATTTAAAAACAAAACCAAACAACAAACAAACAAAAAAACCTTGCAAGCAGACCTCAAACTTCATGAAAACGAGAAAATTAAGGAAGAAAAATCACCACAAATGGAACATTAGTTCTGTCAGAAGTTATGTTTTCCAATGAAGTTTTTGTAAAAGGTTTTTTAGGCAATCTTTGTAATTAAAAGTACAAAAAACCCCTACCATATTCAGGTAAAACACTGAATTAGCTTTTTAGGCATGACATTCTCTCAAAGTTGTGTTTATGTATATTTTTAAGACAGGAAGACCCCTTCATTGAAATACGTGGCCTTTTTGCTTAGAAACAATCCTTTGGACATTTGGGGATAAAAACCGTCTCCTGTAGAAATTGTTTTGAATATTGAACACCGTAGAAGAAGTAAAAAAATGTTGCTTTTAAAAGTGCAGTTTGGTAATTCCTGCAATCTATCCATCACATGCCTGCATGGAAATACCAGCTTTTTTAGCATCTTGGAAAAAATTACCAAAAGTCATACAAATTTTTACTAAGAAAAGTCAAGGTCTGAGGCCCTATCTTCCTCCCATTTGATTCAATAGAAAATAAAAATAAATCCTATTGTTTCTCCATTTGTTGAAGACAAGGCTGTGAATGAGATGTGGAAACTAAACTACATTCTGAAGTTTAAACATGGTCCCTTTAGGCCTCTGGCACACCAGCAAGTCATTGTAGGAAATGCACGTTGCCACTTCTCATTGCAGTAACCTTTATGTTGATAAGGGACTTCTGTCTCTAGGGCTGTCAACCTGGCAAATTTCACAAGCATTAAAAAAAAAAAAAAATCCCACAAAAATTAAACAGAGACAGAGCCTAGGAAAAACACATCAATGTAGAGGTTCTATTTAAAGAGGAATTTGGAACTGAACTTCTATGACATTTCCTGTAGTTTAAACGCCTTTCTTTTTCCACTCAATACATTAAAGGGACATGATCAAGGCTACAGAACCTAAAATTAGACCTGCCAGCTCTGTTTTGGTTTGTGAGTATTCACAGGTCGTGCTGTCCCTATGCGCTGCCTTTCTGATCCATTCTCTGGAGAAGGCAAAACACTGGAAGTTAAAATAATTGTGATACCCCTTATACCTTGCAGTATAGTCTCCACTCTCCTCCAAGTAAATTAGACAGACAGAAAGAACACAATACACAAATATATCTGATCTTGGAAATGGAATGGAGCTCTGAGTTTGTGATTTTATACTTAGCATCTATGTTTCATCTTGCATTTTGGGAAACTAATAGGTTTTTAAATGTCACCCAGGAAAAATATCTTAATATTGTCAAGCATATTTGACTTTAGATCAACTGTGTGAGATTTTGCAACACCTTCTGAAAATATGTAAACCTTCCATAATCTTTCCAATGCAAACTGAGTTTTTAGTGCCTGAACTTACTCATTAGTCTGCTGTTTTTCCACCTAATAACTCATTTAATTACTGAAAAGCAGCTCTAGATTGCAATTGCTCTATAAAAGTTATTACTAAAATTTTGAGAGGCAGTTTATCCAAGAGGCATTAATCTGACCTCTAGTTTTCAGGTGGTACAATCCTAACTAATTTGTTTTTAACAGGTCAAGTAGTCACACATATAACTGCATAGCTGGCACGTGTTTATAATCTTTGCACGTGCAAATCAGAGTTTTGAGT
Source organism: Apus apus (assembly GCF_020740795.1). Lineage (NCBI taxonomy): Eukaryota > Metazoa > Chordata > Aves > Apodiformes > Apodidae > Apus > Apus apus. The sequence goes on along the minus strand of NC_067286.1, from coordinate 34,125,703 downwards.
TGAGGAGCTCAAAATTAGAGGCAGTTTCAGATAGTTCAGTCTTACAAACCTGACAGATGAGCTCTACTCTACTTTTGCCAGAACAATCATCCAAATGAGTCAATCAAATAGAGATGGGTGTGTATTGCCCTGTAATTAGGGTTTCACAAAAATCTGTAATTTTCAAAATAATAATTGAAAATGCATGTGGAAATATTAGATAGAAAGCTATATTTAGAATTGTTAAAAGGTAGCTCCATTTCCAAAAAGATGTATGGATTTTGAACCAGAATAAGACTCCAGGAGAGCCAACATTTTTTTCTACAAATACAGTATTTTGAGCTCAAAATAGTGCATAACTCTGCTCAGGAAGCCATGGGAAACACAATCTTAGAAGCAGCAGTGTTAAAGAGCTCTTTAGATTGCCTCTCACAGTCCCAAGATGGAGAAACGTGTTGCACAGAACCAGAACAGCTATAGTGCCCTATCCACTACACCCAATGTCTCAGTATTTTCTTCTGAAAATCTGTCAAACAGGTCACAACACTGCAGAATTGGATCATACCCTCTGAATGCACCTAATGAAATTCTGAGGGGGCACTGTATCATCCTCTAGCCCCTCTCAATTCCCCTTTAGTCTTGTGTGAATCTAAGAAGGTGTCTGGCTATGCAGATAGACCTCTGGAGTCAAAGAATATGGAAGTTGCTCTACGAGCTGATCAAGGGTAATACTTTGTTAGAGATCAGAAAAGGATCACACAGGGATATATCACAGAGAAAGAAAAATTTTGAAGAAGAAAATCTTGAAACTTTCTTTGTTTATTTGCTTTCATATCCTGTCCTCTGTTTAAATTTAAAATATTATGTATCAAGGCAAAAGGTTATTCAGCTCAGTAGCTATAAACATTTGCACATCATGCACACTCAGAAAGACAGAAACTCAAGAGTTCTTAAATCAGAATGTACTTAGAAGAAAGAGGAGACACCTATATAATCAAGAAAGCCATTTTGTAGCCCAGAGAAGAAAGTGGCCAGTGTCCATGGGGCTAGTGAAAGTTTGTTGCATACGGAGGTAGGGAGGTGCACATGAGATTCTTTCCGTTCCCATTCAAAGATTTAGGGAAGTCCAGGTGACAGTTCAATTGATCACATCACAGTTGTAGAATGACTACATTTTATAATACTAGAGAATCACAAGACAAACGTTACTTAAAAACATTGATTATGGAAACAATAAGGTTAAATTAAATCTATGGACTCCAGCTGTCTATGCTGTGTTATATAAATTGAGTATAAGGGATAGATTTTATTATTTACTCTGGCTATTTTGTTGAAATTCTACAGGCATACAATTTTTGAGACAGAAAATCCTTGATTATTGTGCAGTGATGATATAAAATTATAAGCATGAATTAAGGCAACACTATGCTACATTCATGCACTTACCAGGAATCATAGCACACCATTCTAGTGGCAACTATTCAGCCACTGGAGTGACCTCACTGATTTAATATGCTCAGAGTTGCTGTATAAAGTGACAAAAACAAGTGCATCAGCATTGCATTAACAATGTTTTGCTGTAAGCATAAGCAAGCTTCACACAAATTGTCTCAAAAAAATTGTAGGTGCCAAGTGTAAAAATATTGTTTATAGAAAACTTCTATTACAAAGTACCAGTAGTGATAAGAGAGCTTGCATTTTGTCTTTCCATAGAGTAAGTTGCTAATCAGATTATAAACCAAACCAAAACAACAAAACCAAAACAAACACTAAACACAACAAAAAGGCATTATTTTGGCTATCCAGTTGTTAACATGATTTCTCTGTTACTGTACAGATGCTAAGGTATGCATTTACTGTGTGCGTGTTTCTGTGCCCATGATTATAAACACACACACAAAGACTACAGCACATATTTTTATATATGTATATTGTCACATACAAACACATATGCTCCCGAGCTTTCCTTTTTATGTTTTTCTTGAATCTTTACATGAATAATATCCAGCATCATGGACCTTGAACACTGATGACTCTGGTTAACACTTTTATCCTTTGCTTGAAATTACAGGATCAGTCTAGCCAGAATTTATGAGAACCAGACCCCAGACCTCACATAGCTCACATATTAGACCATTAGGCATCTAACTACCTCTGAACAATTTCAATGCATTATCTTGCCTTCTCCCTGGGGCACAAACTTCACTCGTCCATACTTTTAATATATTTTGTCTGCATGAAGCAGATCAAGTTATTACATGCCAGCAGATCACGACTTACAGAAATCTCATTGCTCTAAAGTGATGCAGCTAATATCACTGCCTTCTACATGCTGAGAGAGTGCAGTAAAGAAATGGTCAATGGTGCAATTTTCAGTAAATTAATTGATAACATATCCAGTGCAGATTTGCTGTTTATGCTTACAGATGGGTTAATTAAGTGTTTCCACCTGAAAATATATTTATGTGTACATGTAGACACTGATGTATCACCATACATATTCACATAACCAAACAGAAGAATGTCTCAAAAGGTTTAGAGCACTCACTGCTGCACTTTACATAAATAAAGTGTCCCTCTGCTTTGAGAGGTGTTACACTTTTCAAAGGCAATATAAAAATAGGGCATTGTTGCCAAACATACATTTGCATTATGACACTGGAATGTTTTTGGTTTGGGTTTTTTTTGATTGAAATATAACATAAAGCAGGATTAGAAATCCATTGACCTGTGAACTCCCCTGAACCTTTTACCTGGGTTGCAAGGCCACTACGTTCTCTTCTTTCATTAGCTTTTTGCTGGAGCAAGGCTGAACAGGAAACAAGGGTGATCCTGTCTCTTCCCTAGAAGCTGATCATCAGCTGGCTCAGTTTACAGCAATAGTAAAAAAAGGAGAGATTTGAAACACATAATGACTCAGAAACCTTATATATCTCTTTATGCATCATTATTATACTAGTAATATTAATAGCAGAGGTCAATCAGGGAATTGCACTCCTTTTGGAATTTCTTTTCTGCCAAATGATATGTATGTATTTTCCCTGCATTTAAGTACCTGCATTTATAACCCAGTTCTAACTAATGAAACAATTTTGTTTTGGATCTGCTAAATGAGTTTCCTTTAGAGCTTGCATTTTAGATGAACAGAGGTTGACTCATAATAATTCTGTATTTCAAATTTAAATTAATTGTTAAAAAAAACAAAGAAATGGAAACTTTATCTCTCCTTTCAAAAGCAGTCTGAAGCCTTATTCTGCAAAGTGCTCAGTGCCTTGACAGAGATGCTTAGCACTAGAATGACAGCAAGGGAAAATAGGGATACTCGGCACCTCAAAGAAGGTGCTTCACACTATTCAGGATTGGACACTTAATTCCTGACTAAAACAAACTCCATCAAAAGGTCATCAGTCCTGGAGACTAAAACAGTTTTGATGAAGTCCAGTCTCCCACTTTGTTGACAAGCATCTCAATTATTTTCAACAGCTCCTGGTGTCTACATCGGAAGAATGCAGAGCAATCATCAGGCTGAGGTAACCACAGGTCCCTCAGTGAGGATCTGCAGAACATGCACTTTGAGCAGCACTTTAAGACAGCTATTTTTTTTCCACTTGAGGTAGGAATAACTAATGATGTAACCAAGTTTTCAGCTACACGTTTTGACATACCGGCAGTGCATGAACTAATGCCTTGTAACTGCAATGCAAGAAGAAATAGCCCCTCAGGATAAATTCTTTGGAAGTCTGTGTGAGCAAAGCAGTGAAATGTCTGAATGGAAAAATCTAGAACTTTTAAATAGGACTGGTTGAGACTTAACCCTGATGAGTTTTCCTGTGTGCTATGTGAATGTAACGAGGCAAAGCTTGTCTGGCACTGATTGGTTCTATCAGTCTTTGCTGATTTGCCCTAACATTTAGCTTAATTTGAGATATAATCTGTAGAGAAGAAAATACCATACTCTTCTTTGCATTCTCTTGCTTTTGATGACAAAGTAGCACATACCTCTGCACATAATATATGCACAGACTTCAACCTCCTCATCTTTGGACCAGGTGATTTTTCAGTAGCTGCTTTCCTCCACAGCTCCTATGCCCAAAACCGTGCCTCTCTCTTTTCAGAAAGCTGCCAAGTAGAGATTTGGCAGTAAACAAGCCTTTCAGAAATCCAGCTGGCATCCTTTCTAGCAGAGGAGGGAACTTCTAGTATTTCTTTCCAGCTACCTCACCAATACTTCTCTCCAGTTTTTCACCCACTGAAACCCAAATTCCTATTTTCCTCAGTACTTCTGCATTCACTGGAATGCCCCTGAATACCTGGACTGTTGCTGATGAGATTCCAAATTCTAAATGCTACTTCTGCGTTTACAGCTTAGCTCATGTTGCCATGATGGGAGGCAGATTATCTCTTGGTTTCTTGAAAGCAATGTACTAACTTTAAAGAGAAGCAGTGCACCATCCTGAGGAATCTGCTGAGCTCTTCTAAGCCTGCAGAACATGCAACAGCTAGGTGTCCTCTAAAAAGAGCTATGGGGCTCCCTTTCTGAAATGAAAGCAAATAGTTCTAGTACATAGTTTAAAAAAAATAAATGACCAACACTCCCTCCTGCTACCAAATTAAAATGTAATGAAAGAGAAAATAATAAATTACGTGAAGTAGAAGAAAAAAAATAAAGTTATTATAATTCACAGAATCCCAGAATGGCTCAGACTGGTAGGAACCTCTGGAGATCATCTGGTCCAACCCACCTGCTCAAGCAGAGCAGCCTAGAGCAGCTTACCCAGGTCTGTGCCCAGGCAGCTTTTGAATATCTCCAAGGATGGGAAATCCACAACCTCCCTGGGCAACCTGTGCCCATGCTCAGTCACCCTCACAGTGTAAAAGCGTTTCCTGATGTTAATATGGACCCTCCTGTGTTTCCATTTGTGTCCTTTGTCTCTGGTCTCATCACTGGGCACCACTAAGAAAAGCCTGGATCTGTCCTTAAGCTAGAAAGACTATTTCCCCTCTAGACCATGGCAAAAGAGACTATTACTCTGTTTACAAGAAAATGAAATGAAGTCTCAAAGCTAACTCTCAGGACATGCCTCTATGTGAAGAAGGTTGCCTGCAATCTATTTACGCTTACTTGAGGTCAGCTTTAGTGCTTTTTGAAAGCATAGGAATGAAACTTATACCTGTGGTCATAATATTTATATAAGAAGTACACTCTTCTCAGCTATACAGCAGCTTTGTAGACCTTTCAACTTTTCAAGGCCCCGATGCATGTGACCCTGCATGTCAGGTCGCTGCAGAACAAGAAAAAGGGGAAGAGTTATGTGGGAGGCACATATCCTCTCACATAATGGCAGAGTCCATGTTTCATATATATGTCTGTCAGGCCCCTTTTGATTGCTGGATTTAAACTTCTAAAGAGCAGCCCAGTGCAGCAGTTTCTCTCCTACTCCATGATTTCCCATGGCCCGGACTATAACTGACTGACAGATTACAGATCAGGCTGCTTAGGTCTGTCTGGCACAAGGGATCATGAAGCAGAACAGAAATTGTGGACCCCAAAAGTAAAACTGCAAGTGCATTAATTGTTTTCTGAAAATACATGGGACAGTGTGAGGGAAGTCAGACAAATATCTCTCAGTGCTTAAGATTTGGCAGGTCTGCTGGCTGTAGAGCTCAGCAGACTGTACAGCAATGTCTCTATGCTGTCCAAGTTCCGTTGATTATTCACTGCAAGGCGGCCAAAAAAAAAGGAAGGTGATAGAGGGCAATGAAGTCATATTGCTCCCCCTCCAACAGACTTCACCTTCCTCTCTCATATCGAAATTTGGATTTTAATGGACTCTCCACAGGTGCTGGGGATTCTGATATACAACTGCAGACAGGCTTTTCTACATTTAAATTTGTTAGGTAAAAAACAAAGACAACATCAAGAGCTACTGTTATTTATTAAAATGTAAAAAGCCAAATATAACTATTGAAATGGTAAAAAATTATAACATACATTTACTTTAGTATTTTATTTCTTCATGTAATGTACTTTTCCATACAGGTACAATTTATTATCCAGCTTTCCCAGTTATTTCCAAACCAATACTCCAGAAATGAGTTTGGAAGTTCAGGACTTTGTGTTCTATATTAATATTTAGGCCTTTTTTCAGCTAATGGAATTGTTTAAATTACTTTTGACCATTGCTAACACAGTCATTATGCAGCTAATACTTGCAGATTATTTCAGAATTTCTGGATTTCGTAATAACATTAGTAAGGTGTTCTGCATAGATTTTGCCCCACCTAACAGGTCAAAGCATGACCTAATCTGGTATTTCTGATAGGACTGGAGGTTGGAGGATAAAGCAATTCTTGTGGACTGGCCACAGTATTTTTCAGTTTCTGTTTAGGGTACTTCTTGCTTGCCAGTGCATTGCACTTGTTTTGATGATCTACTTTTGGAAGTTAATGGAGCCTGTAAATTTCCAGATGGCTGTGGAAAAGAAGGCTCTGTAGTCAGCAGACTTCTATAGTGACAGGCTGATGAGACTTTCTATTGATCTCTCTTATCCTGAGACATCGATTCACAGTTCCTACATGATCTCTTACCACGTGATTTGTTTCCATCAGTCAGTTGGTTTGCACAACACCATAGGTCAACAATACCCCAAATAATTTTTCAGTTATATTTGTTTATATTGAAAAAACCCCTATGCTGCTAAAACTCTCAGCAGCTGTATTAAAGGAGGAGGAGGGAATATTCTCATTCTGAAATTACTGATTCTTTTGAGAATCAAACTTTTTAGAAGGTAGAAACAACATTTTGATGGATGAAGGTGCAAAGGAAAATTAATCTGCCACAGGAGAATCTGCAGAAATGCTGGTGAGGGGAAAAAGAGTTCTGTCTGAGTGTCCCACAGCTGCTGGACAGATACTTCTGGGACCCACAAAACAAACTGAAGGAGAAATTAAGCAAAACTCTTTGGTTTAGGGGAAGGACAATGTAGAAAGGGAAGAGCAACTGTAGCCTGTTGCCCAGTTTCCTCAATTCATGACATGTCAATCTGGAAAAAGATATTATTAATGTTCTTCTCTTCTTTAATGTGGTGGTGGAAAGTCAGCATGGTACTTCCTCTCAGTAGTGCCTAAAAGCATGCAACTGTATCTATCCATCTTTGATCGTTCATTATTCTTAATCATGTTAATTTAAGGGCCCCAACCAATTTCATCATTACACTCAGTGCTGCATAAACCTGTCTGAAGACAAATATTTAACAACAACATGTGATCTGAATTTCTCTAGTTACTAGGCACTACCACATCTTATGAAACACAGGGATTGAGCTTTAAGGAAATCAGGCAGGGGATTTTGCAATACTTTTTTTTCAAACAAAATTTACAAAATATTTTTCCCACTTTATCTGACCAAGCAGATGTTAAACGACAACGATCACTTTGTAAAGCCTGCAAAACACTTAGAAAATTATAAAGTAAGAATGTTAACCATAGTGTCCTCACCAAGTTTCCATTGCCTATCTAGGTTTCCTCCTGCAACTTCAGTGGGGTGTCATCACATTTACCCCTGCATTCAGTGCTATCGTTTTTTTAAAATAATTTCTGTGCTTTCTTACAAGAGAGGCATTGTCACAAAAGCATCTGTATTTGAGTGGTGGGTGAAGTGGTTCCTGCACTATTGTAAGAGGACATGTTGATGGTTCCTACAGTTAGGCAAGCTAACAAGATTGTAAATTTCATTGTGTTCTTTTTTTAACGTGCTGTTTGTGGTAGGCTTAAAAATTAGCAGCAAGCACATCATAGGACTAGGAAAATACTCAGTGTATATAGATACTGTGATGCTGTCTTTAACTCTATAAAAGTGTGCCATTTTCTCTCCTTCAGTGAAAGGGTACAGGATTCATTCACCACAAAGGTGATGCATAGAGAGTGAAAGTGAGAATGAAGAAAATACCTGACATTCTCTAAGTCCTTCACTTAGCAATCTATAAAGTGTCCTTTGAGCCCAGCTATTTGTATATGAGGTTATAACGCTACATCAGGTAAATTTGAAACTGCATTTATTTTTTGAACATGAAAAAATAATATACTGTTTCATGTTGGAACATTGCTGTTGTTGCTCAGTGGTGTCAGAGAACCCCATATGTCACAAAAGGCTATATTTTAAACTTTTACTGGCTGTCATAGCCCAGCCTCCCTAAATGTTCAGTATTAGTAGATCCCTAATTTTGGCCACTGCCTCCGAGGATCCACTATCTTAAAAATACAAGGCTGAGCTATCTTGCCACTGCATATGGTATGCAACTGAAGTATAAATATTTCACTTGATATTTGTTATCTTATTTGATGACTTAGAAACTTCAAGACAAGTTATCTAAATACTTTCAGTGTTACATTCCTATCTCAAGTTTTAAGTCTCTAATACCTATCACACTGAACACTCTACAGCTTTCCATCCCTCCTTTCATCCAGAGAAACATTTATCTTTACTTCTCACAAAGAAAATTCTCCCCTCAAAATAGCAATATGTCTGTTAAACATATATAATAACAATAGCCTTTGTAGAAGTCTAACATACTCCATGTTGATATAGTGCTGATCCATTCATTAAAATCAGCTTTCCATTCACTTCGCATGTAAATATTTGAAAACAGGTTCATCTTATAAATTTGTCAAAAGACTTCTAAAATCATGCTGCACTGCATATCCATGTCTTTACCTTCTTGATTTTCTGCTTTGACACTGACTTAAGTTTGAATCAAATGGGTGAATCTATCACCCCATGGATGCACTGAGTGACCTGTGTAAAAATAATTTCAAATCTGCTCCTATGGCCTGGTTTAGAACCATCCATTATATCAAGGGAGGACAATTCAACAGTGCTCACCACCTTCACTGAGTTCTTTTAAAACCTTGAGCCCTGCACAGAAATGTTCACCTCACATACCCTACCCACACTTCTGCTGACACAATTGCTACCTGTCTCAGCAGAACACAGAAGAGCATTTCAGCTGAGCAACTTCCAAGACAGGTTTGATGCCACACCGTGTGGAAAGGCTTGGGTCCCTCTTCCCTTTGAACAACTCCATTGGTGTTTAAGCAGGGAGATGTCATTCTTTAGGCATCTCTGACAATCTTCAAGGGCCATTTAACTAAAATATATATCTCTTAAACCATAAAAAAGGTGCTAAGATCCAAGCCTACCCTCTCCATACTGAAAGCTTGTGACTATCTTTCTTGGCTCCAGCTCTCAAAGATGATTCTCCATTAGCTTCTTTGGGACTTGGATCAAGTCCTAAGTGTATAAATCATGTCAAAAGACTGTACAACATATTTTATTTGTACGAGATACGCATGAGGGGTCACACAGTAAACTCCTTATTACCATTAATGAATCACACATGTGTGACTATAGGTATATCAGGTCTAGCTTAGCCTGCGAACCAATAGACATATTAATTCTGAAAGCTCTGCCAATTACACACATAGTTTCCATAGGCCTGACTTTGTTCCTTCCCATTAGGAAGCAAGCAGAAACTCCTGAAGTGCTAAACAACTTTTAAACAGCACTGAGGAAAGCAAACCAAAACAGTTCTGGTGGAAGAAAAAGATCTGACAATACTAAATTCAGTGTAAGTGCTGTCCTGTTTTGGTTTTTTTTTTTCCCCACAGTTCATACACCAGCCTTAGGCCTTTTCAGTTACACTTTTGTAGTATCTCCACTACTCCGGTTTGCTGTCTTCTAATGTAGGCTACAAAAAAGAAAGTTAATGTTTCAGTATAGCAAAAAGCCCTCAACCAATGACGCACGTAAAGTGCTGCTACATTGATTGAGCAGTTGGGTTTTTTGGTATGTATCCCAGATGTTTCATCAGTATGGCAACACTTTACATTATACTGCCTCTGAAGATCTTGGACCAGTCCCACCTGGTTGTATCCTTAGCTTGGACACTTCAGCCTTAAAGTACCTCTCATTACACAACAAAACTGGTCCAAGATCTTCAGCAAACTGCTAACATCTGTTATCAATACACTGTATTTAGGCACTTGGATTTATCAGATATATAGCTTCTCTGAGATTACACATGGAGGTATCCCTAATAGCTTGTAGTCAAACAGCAGTCATTTAAGCTAACACACATAGAGAAATATTCACATCTAACTATCATTTGTATGGCTGTGAACCAGCTTCAGACTCGTCTATAGAAAGAATACTAAAAAGGAATAATCTCCTCAAAATAAGCAAAAAATATTCCATTTCTTTCATTATTTTATTGTCAATTGAATTTCTATCTGCCTGAAAATTATGTTCTGCACAACTTTGAGAAGCATCCCCTTTGTTTACCCATTTTAAACCATTACAAAGCAAATGCATCTGAATTTCTATCCCAAGCTGGTCAAGCACAAGGCTATAGGACAGTAGTTCCTAACCAAGGGGTTATGAACCCAATTCAGGTCACGGCATTTATGAGGTGGGATCATGAATCTAACAGAAATTAAATTGCAGAATAGAGTTTGCAACCAGAAGTAAGGTCATGAGCCTAGAAGACCAACCAATATCATCTATAACAGTGAAGTCATGCTATTGCTGGACCTCCTTTCTCTGACATTCATTTAACAGTTAAAAACCTACCTGCTTGACAATCAATAATCTGGAAAGAAAGGGATTCTCACATGTAGGAATGATCACCGGTCTCAACATGTTCATATTGAACCTGTTTTTTAGAAACTTAACCAAAAGCAAAAGAAAAATTAATAATAATATTTAAACTATTTTTTGTAGTATTCCTTTCCAGTAAAACATTCATTCACGTATCTATTTATTTCTATAAGAAGCTACAGAAACTATTTGTTGGTAATATTTTACGTGGTCCAGAAAGTCTAGTGGAATCTTTAGATAAAGAATTTCACTTTCACCAACACACTGTCAAAAGCAACTTTAAATATTTATTGAAGTTTTTAACTGTTAAAGGACAAAGTTTGCAATTTGCTAGAAAATTCTAAAAAACATTTAAAATTATTACTTACTATGGGCATTACAGATATTGATTCAAAGAAACCCAACAGTCTGATGGTTTGGGTAATTTACATTAAAAAATGTAGAACTGCAAAATAACATAATAAATAAAATCTGGAAAGGTATTATGTTCTTTCTTTTTAGACAACATCGATTGTTTTATTAAAGCTTGATTTCTGGATATTGGCTATGAGCCAAAAAACAAACCCTGAATTGTTCCACACGGTTAGTTTCTGGAGATGTCACCTAAACATCAATCAGTGTCAGAGGAAATCAAAGGATTTCCATTCAGAAAAATTGGTTCCAAAAATTGTTCTCAAAGCATGAGCATGGTGAAGTCGAGGTGACTCTAAACTACTTTTGTCATTCCCTGATTCCAGGAACTGTCAGAGGCTACAACAGCCTGAATCTAAACAGTGTAAAATGGAGGACTCCCAGAGCTACTTTAAATCTGATAACAGGCTCTCAGGCCCAGCTACAAATCAACAGAATACATATGTACTCTGACATGCATATGTGCAATTTAAGGGTCTTTACAAATCTTAGTGTTAATTGTTCACCATACAGTGACCATTGCAGTGTGTCAACACAGGGCCCAGTTTTTTTTGAGGCTGAGTTTGAAACAGTGTAAAATTGCATAAAAAATGTTTGTAGGGGCATCTGTGAATGTATACGTAGCCACTAAGGAAAACAATGTTCTATCTAACCACTGCAGGCACTGATTTCTTCAGAGTTAAAATCAGTAAAGGCCAAAATTTCGAGGTGCCTTTCACAGTATTCTGAAAATGCAGATAATGAATTTCTGTATTGTACAGAAGCAGAGGCCTAGTCCTAACATGCCAGCATAAAAAGTCAGTGCTCTTAAGACTACTGGTAAGATATGCCATAAACACTTGGCAAGTGCTTACTGGCAAAAACTGGATGTTGGTGGAGCTATAGCACTTGTGCTAAGTGAAGACCTTCCCCTCAAATATTCCTGTGGCTGGTGCACAGGGGCAGTGGACATGGATGTTTTGCTGGACTAGGGGGTGACACCAGAAGAGGCTGCTCAGTCACAGAACTGACACTTGCAGGGAGGGAAAAGGCATCTGGCTACCAAGACATGAGGTGGTAGCAGCAGAAAGAGGGTCAGTCATGCTTCCTTTTGGGAATGCTTCTGGACTGCACAACAGGATACTTCCACATTAATAAGCACAACATGTGTTTATCAGGTATGGCAAAACATATGCCAACTTAATTTTTAATCTTTTCTAGATGTCTATCCCTATATATGCAGCAACAAGATTCATAAATGATAGAGAGAGAAAAGATCTCATTCGTCTGCACATATTTATTAACACTAAGATTTTACTCTAGGCTACTGGCTGAAAACCTCTTTAGTAATTTTTGTTCAAGACAGATTCATGTGAGACCACTACTGTGTACTCTGCTTGTTGATGTAGTCTTGAGGCATCTACAGAATTAACTTTCCCTCACTGCACATCAATGGCATATTAAGTTTTTCCTAACAACCTATGTGGATGCATATAATTTCATCAAAATACATGAAGCATGTCCAATAAAAGGGTACTTTAGTTCTATAAGGCATCAAGATTTCATGTAGGATGGACCAAAGAGAAATAGAATTTGATCATTATAGAAACTATACCCCCCAATCCTTTCCCAACAGACTATATCCATAGTTAAAACACAGAAATGAAAATAAATTCAATCTGAAATCTGATGCACTGAACAGGGAACAAAAGAAAGCAAGATGTTTGCTTTACTAGGTATTTACATAGGTTCACTGTATCAGCTGCAACACAGTGCAGCTGTTTGTAGGGCTGAAAGCAAGGATCCCCAGGTTTTCCAAGGATTTTGGTAGAAAATTATAGAGATCACCACACCTCCATAAGACTGCATCCTCTATGTAGTCTAGGTTTCCCAGTTTGAGGTGACATTGATACATGCTTGACAAATATATTCCATAGTTACATGAAATCGAGTAAATAGATCTCAATTTGAAATGCCATTTTCTATTCATTGTTCTCCCTTCCCTTAGGGACAAGAGCATTGACCACTTTTGGAAACAGCTCCAGGATTCAGTATCCTGCAATTCCACTACCTAGCAATTCCTAAAACCCACCAGTTTCCAAGGTTAGTCTTTTAGGTTTAAAATGAGGTAGATGTGGACAAGACAGCTCCCAGTGTCCTGATTCCAGGTATGACAATTTGCTGTTTTCTAAAACCAGCCAAATCCAAGCTTACTTTCCATCATTTACCATCAGTTCTGGCTGACTGAAGAGGTACCAGCAGACTGGAAATCAGCCAACATAAACCCCATATATAAGAAGGGATGGAAGGATGATCCAGGAAATTACAGGCCTGTTAGTCTGACTTCAGTACCAGGAAAGCTGATGGAGCAGATCATCCTGAGATCATCCTGAGTAACATTATGTGGTACATTCAGGACAACCAAACCTGATCTCCTTCTACGAGTGACCTTCTTATTGGAAGTTGACTGTGTGGATGTTGACTTTAGCAAGGCCTTTGACACCATTTCCCACAGCATTCTCCTAGAGAAGCTGGCTGCTCATGGCTTGGATGTGCACACACTTTGCTGGATAAAAAACTGGTTGGATGGCTGGGTCCAAAGAGTTGTGTTGAACGGAGTTAAACCCAGTTGGTGACCAGTCACAAGTGGTGTTCCCCAGGGCTCAGTGCTAGGGCTGCTCCTGTTTAACATCTTCATTGATGATTTGGATGAGGGCATAGAGTGCAGCCTCAGTGAGTTTGCAGATGACACTGAGCTGGGTGGGAGTGTCAATCTGCTTCAGGGCAGGGAGGCTCTGCAGGGGAATCTGGATAGGCTTGACTGTCTGGCCAAGGCCAATGGGATGAATTTCAATAAGGCAAAATGTCAGGTCCTACACTTAGGCCACAACAACCCCCAGCAGTGCTACAGGCTTGGGGAGGAGTGGCTGGAGAGCTGCCCAGCAGAGATGGACCTGGGGGTGCTGATTGACAGCCAGCTGAATGTGAGCCAGCAGTGTACTCAGGTGGCCAAGAAGGCCAACAGCATCCTGGCCTGCATCAGGAATAGCGTGACCAGCAGGACCAGGGAGGTGATCCTGCCCATCTACTCAGCCTTGGTGAGGCCACACTTTGAGCACTGTGTGCAGGTTTGGGCACCACAGTATAGGAAGGACATTGAGGTGCTGGAGAGGATGCAGAGAAGGGCAACTAGGCTGATTAGGGGTCTGGAGAACAGGTGCTGTGAGGAGAGTCTGAGGGAGCTGGGGCTTTTCAGCCTGAAGAAGAGGAGGCTGAGGGGACACCTCATTGCTCTCTACAACTACCCAAAAGGAGGTTGTTGTAGATGGGTTTTGGCCTCTCCTCCCTAGTGACCAGCAATAAGACAAGAGGAAATGGAGTGAAGTTGTACCAGAGGAGGTTCAGATTAGATATTGGGAAAAATTTCTTCACAGAAAGAGTGGTGAGGCATTGGAACAGGCTGCCCAGGGAGGTGGTGGAGACATCATCCCTGGAGGTGTTAAAAAAAAACCTAGACCTGGTGCTTTGGGAGATGGTTTGGTGGTCATGGGGGTATAGAGCTGATGGTTGGACTTGATGATCTTGCAGGTCTTTTCCAACTGTAATGATTCTGTGATTGTATGATTCCATGATACCTGCACTTTAAAAGGAACACAAAAACTCTGACACTTTCACAAATGACAGATCCTGTTGCAGCAGTCCTTAAAAGCCAGATCAACAAAATTTGACATCTTAACTTAAACTGCTGATGAAGATGAGCAATCTCAAAGTGAGAAATTAGGTGGGTAAGGGCTTTGCAACTCCTTTCTGACAACTCTTTTGTGGGAACATAATTAAAAACATTTCAGCAATTCACTCTAATTCTGTAAAAGACCACAATAAACACACGGAAATTTCAAGACAGCACATGGAAGCCAGAAATATCCAAAGAAAGACACTCCTAGAGGCCAAGTTCTGCACATTAAAATGTCCTGGTTCAATAAAGTACAAAAGAGTACAACATAGCAAACAGGTTCTCATTCTCACATCTCTCCATTGCTGATCATTATTTTACTTTCTACATTCTTTGAAAAATTAAGGTAATATTAATTTTTTTCCTAACTTTTACACGGTTATATATGCTTTTTTTGAAAAAAAGAATAAGTAGAAATAAGAGGGGCTATGCTAATACTGCAAACATTGGTCTTTAGTGTGAACTCCATAATGCATAATAAAATAAACCTAAATAAGTTCATTCACACAACTCTGTTGTCATCATAAATGACCTTTGCTCCACTTTTATTCAGATGATCACAGAAAACTGTTAGTCCGTGTTCACCAATTCTGCACTTAATCTGATTTTACAGCGGTGTAAATCATATCCATATCAGACTCAGTGTACAATTTGATTTAGCAGCCAGAAAAAGTTTTTTCTAGTAATATGAAATAGTTCCTAAAAATGGCACTACTTAAATTTTACTCATAAGATCTTCAGTGTTCTCACTGAACATCCAAGAGCCAGTAAAGATAAATAAATGCTACTGTTAGGCTTTGCTGTAAGTTCATACAACATTTACCTAAATGAGTCAATTTATTTATTGTCAGCATCTATCAGAGGACGTTGCAGAGGACATCGTAGATGCACACAGTCACTTGCACAGGCAGTGCAATGACAAATGCAAATGACATTTTCCTCTGTGATTTGTGCATGCAATATGAATCTCTTTCATATGCAAGTGGCATTGTGCAAAATATGAGCTTGTGCATTCACATATAGAACACTCTTGCCAGCCTCTGTTATGCTGCTACTCTTCCTCACCACTGAAATGACCTAATAGGACCAGAAAGCAGACGGACTTACTCAACTGGAGGAGAGCCAGCAATGCCAGATTTATACTACAGTCCGCAGTGCAGTGGCATGTCAAAGAAAAAAGAGCTGATCAGACCGCTGTTGCTTTCTGACACTTCCAGCTACCTCTCATCTACACCAGAGCTGATGTAGAATCAGCAATTATGTCAAGGTGCTACAGCCAGAAATTTCCTGGTCATTCTGCTGTGTCTTAGCAACAGCTGCAAATCCTTTAGGGGAAGTGACTTTACATGCTAAGGAAACCACTCACACTTGGTAGTTGGTGCATCCTGAAATGAACTTCAATGAATCACCCTTAATGGAGAAAAGTTAGGTGTTATTCAAACTACTGCATGTACTGTTCATACCACAGTCCTGTTGCAGTGGAAGAAAGAGTTGCAGCTAACAGAAGCAAAGGAAAACAACTATTACACAAACGCTAATTTTCCAGTTTCATTGTTGTAGAAGAGTATAGCTACTCCCTGCATTGATTCACTTGTTACCTGAAGGGTCAAGACCTGTTCACCTTGCCTACGTGAGTAACCACAGTAACTTCAGTGGGTGTAGGTAAATGAACTGAGTAGAACTTGATCTTAAAGCAGGATATAAAACTGTCTTTAAACAGTTCAGAATTAAAGAGGCAGAGTAGCATGGTAAAGGTAAGGGAACCCTTCCTAACAAACAGAAGATATTCCTCTTCTACTGCCATTAATATAGATGGGCTTGATGGACATAGCTCTTACAGTACCTATAGCATGTCTCTGACAGAAGGGGCCATATTGACTTAAGATGTCATGGGATAGTTAGCAAACTATGGATAAAATAAAGCTTCCAGCCCCTGATATTGTACATGCAAAAGTATTTACAATGCCTCAAAAGAATATTATGTTGCTTCAGTGAGGGCAAAGTAATCTTTTTCAAGAATGAGTGTTCGACCTGCAAATGAATTATGACCAAAAAAAAGGATTTCAAGGGTTCAGAAGTATCGTAACAAATTAGAAAGGGAGTTTCTGGCCAAAACTTTGCTTTAAATACACAAGTGTCTTGAAGTTTAGATTACTGTTAGCTAAATACACATATACATGGATTAGCAGCTGTAGTAGTGGTACTAGCGAAAATAAAATATCATGTATTAGACAGTATTGGTCTCTGAACCTTCCTAACACCAAAAGAAAATGCATATATCACAGGGCCACTGAGATAAAGTAACGCTCAGCCCTAGAGGGCACAGATTTCGTCTTTATGTAAATCAGTGCCTGTCACTGCATGCATGATTCACTGCTCAGAGTGTACTCTTCTGTGACGAATGAGTCCCGCTTAATTTGGCAGTGATTATGCGGGTTGCTGGCCCTCTAAACCCCTTTGAACTTGTAATTGCTGCTGGTTTAAATAATGAACATTAAGGGGAGGTGGATTCATAAAACTGTGGATAATTACATTTTTTTTTCTTTTTTCCTTTTTTTCTTTTTTTTTTTTTTAATGGAAATAAAAGGCTTCTGAGGCTGCTGATAACTGTATCATAGTAGGCTGTTACCAAAATAAAACTGCAGTCTTGTTCAGTCTCAAGGAAGGAAAGGGAATGGAAAGGAGAAGAGGAAAAAAGAGAGGGAGAGGGAGATGAGAATGGCTTGGATGCCAGTAGAAAAGGAGGAGCAATGGCATTCATGAATATTCATAGCTATTCACATCTGTAGCAGGCTTGCTCTCCACCTTTTTTCCTTTGCAGTTCAACATGGACAGGAAGTGCTAACAAAAGAAGGTGATTTTGTCGTTCTATCAGGCTCCAGGTTTAATCTTTACACAGCGCATGGGGGAACTTTTTAAAAATTATTTTCAAAGAATCTCATTTTTAAAAAATTGCAAAGGCCTTTAACGAAGTGTTCCCTCTCCCTCCTCCCCTCACTGTGCTGCTTTTTAAAAATTATGTCCCTGTAATTATGAATGTGAGGAAATCAGTTGCCAAGGAAGCATGATGTGTAACATGCAGCAAATTTGTTCCTCCTCCCCTTTACGATCACTTTACTAAATCCTCCAATACTCTTTGATCCAGTAAAATTTTGATTTGGGTGTGTGAAGTATTGAAACAATGACAACAACAAAAATTGTTATTGAGGAGGGGACAGAAACCAAAGTCAGCCAAGTCAAGCAGCTACTACCCAGAAACAACAAAGAATGAATGATAAATTTAGCAGCTGCATGTTCAAGTTTCAAACAACACAGCAGAGATTTATAGCTTTGCTTCTCCCATGGTAAACGAAGCAGTACACAGAAAGCGTGTCTGGTTTTGATTTTGCTATGTTTTCCCCCTTTTTTTTGTTCTTTGCCGATTTGCACGTTGTTTTTTTTTTAAACTCTACATTTTCTTTATCCTGGTGTGAGATGAATATCAAAGGCCTAGTGCAGTTGGTAAGCCTCCAGCATACAACAGCAGCTCAATGGGATGTTATTAGAACCTGCGTCACAACATGGCAGACTGTGATTAATAGCAACTGTATCAACAGTAGCAACTTCTCAACAACGCCCTCCAGCAGCTCTAGAGGGGCCATATGAAGTAGGGAGGAAACAAAACAAAAAAAAAGGAAAAAGAGAAAATGTGCAAGAACTAGCTACCAAAGGTTCAGCTCTGCACGTTATTAGTTTATGTCAAAACTCTGTGACTGCTTTCAGACAGAACACATTTGGGATATCTATTTAAATGCATGCTATCAAATACATGGACTGATCAGAGATTGCCAGAGCCAATCACGTGAAGAGAAGGATCAGAGTGATGGAGCATGGGACACTGAAAAGAGCTGGACTGATGTTAGAGATTTAATCAGGGTTCCCTCCAAATGGAGAAGAAAAGATTTTTCCCAACACTTCACAAAAATTTCAAAGAAAGCTGCAGGGCTCCTAAGTTTTTCCTGTTGCTACATTAAAGAAAGCAGGTTTAACTTTAAACCAAGTGTAATTTATATCCTTGCTCCCTCTCTCTTTTTATTTTTTTTCTTTATTAGAGCTTAGAAACTTAGGTCTCGCATAAAGAAATGAGAAGTTTATTCAAATGTCCCATTACATACCAGAAAAGTTTCTAACAGATGTCCCCAAAGACTCAAATAATCCAAAATCAATCTGTTTGAACAGTAGCTCATGAATACATGGTTTGGTCCATAGCAGGCCCCCAAAATAAAAGTAGATACTTTTAAACATTACAGTATGGATATAAACTTTCAGCTCAGAAAGTCTTTAAACCTGGGCCTGCCAGAAGCTTGGAGGACCTACTGGGCCTACTGGGATCACCCTATACTACCATCATTTCTTGGCCCCATCACCACCTACTGCTGACCCCTATTTGGCTCAGTGGACCAATTGTCTGGCCAATAGAGCAGATCTTATTTTGTCAAAAACAAGACAAAAACATTTGTTAAAATGCTTTAAAAATATTTCATATTACCTTCTCCTTCTCACAAAACTTTTCTCCTGCTAAGTGGTTTTAATTTCTGCTAAGAGCATTTAAAAAATTATAAACATTCTGCCATTTTCCATTTTTTGATAGAAGAGGAGGAACGTTCATGTACAGATGTAAATTATGCTAATAATCTCAGTCACAAATTAGGGTTTTGGCATAGTATTTATATTGAAAAAAGTGTGCAAAATTATTTTAAATACATATATTACCATTGCAGAAGATTTAAACTATATCTCAGTGAGAGAAGCAGCAGAAGAGTCTGACCTGGAAGACTTGTGGTAGGGCTGATTAGGATAAAGATAACCCACAGGTGAAAATAAAATTTTTAAAAATAATAATAATAAAAAGGAAGAATTCTGCAAATTAGATAAAAAGGTGAAGAATTAATAGGAAGGCTGGGGAACACTGGTATATTGCACTGTCCTCCCTCAGGAGTTCGAATGACATAGTCCAAGTGCTCTGCTGTTGGGCAGTTGTCTTTATCTAATGCTTCTCTCATCCTTCATTGTCACATAGTAATTCTGCTGAGAGAGCAGGAGTTATCCAGTGTATTGAAGTTCGGAGGACAACAGGTGTATATGCAATGCTGAAAATCAACACCTGCTGAGCTGTAAATTAAAATTAATAAATCTTAACTACTTTAAAAAATACAAGCAACTTTTTATTTATTTCTCAGAAACACACAACTTGCTCAACAAAGCATTGAGATACACTGTATTTGTGCCAAAGACTGTAGCACTCCCTTCAACCTGTTTATCTTTGAAGACCATAATTAAGGAGGAAAAACTGGTTTATAGTCAACACAAGTTGGAAAAAAACTGCACTCACAATTTTTCTCAAACACTAATTTTCCTTATCTAAGAATCTTGCTTGATTAAAATCATGGGCAATTAGCTGTTGAATGAAGAGATTACTTTCTGTTGCAAAAAGACAGGCAGCCTTCACGAGTTCTATAAAAGCATAATCTGTTCTCAGTTCTCAGCTATGTCCAAGCATAAGGAAACCAAACACTTTTGCTTGAGGCTTTCTGATCCAGTGGTTGTCTGGGAACTATTTTAGTACCATTTAGTGATGCCTCCCAGCCTTGTTGGAGCACTCTTGCTAAACCTTTTCCACACAAGAATCACCCCAGCATTTCCAGCCACACTCTTGCCTCAGAAATGAGTGACTGACTGTGGTTGGATGACAACCCATTTTAAACAACACACACAATCCAGCCTATGCATCAGTTGTCTCTGCTAAAAAATAAGTGATGGTGGCCTTCCTACAGTATCCTCAGCATTCCTTACCCACTCACAGAAATTCTCTGACTTTTGTTGACTTAGGATCTTAAGACACAACTCCACAGAGTCAGATAAGTATTTTTATTCCCTAGCAAAAAGGACTAATTGAAGATGATCTAGGAAAAATCTGCAAAGTGGAACAGAGCATCCATAGTCATATATTGACTATTGAAATAGTCACTTTTTATAAAGGTGGAGAGGGTGAGCAGAGGGAGCAATAACAAATTTATTCCTAGTCCTTTTAACAGCATCTAGCTAAATATACCAAGATCTGTGAATAGTGTACATGGCAAAGCAAAAAGAAGAGCCATCACTGAAACCTCTACCATTCATTTTTTTTTAAAAAGAGTGTAGAGAACACAGCCCTCTGGCAGAACTGTGTCAAACCAACAAGCGTCCTCCGAGTTCCCTGGGTAGACAGAGGGCCACAAAGCTATGACAACATGGCTTGTAAAGGTTGATGCTTTTGATAATGGCTTTTCCATCAATCTCTTAACAGCATTTCCAACCACAGAAGTTTGCACTCACGGTGCTAACACTTGAGAACTGCAGAGTGGATGAATGAAGACTGACGAGAGAGAGGGAAAGGAGATGTAAAAACCTTCACTTCCCTGAATTTTCACCCCCTACACCTTTTCTTTTGCTGAGCAATAAATAAATAATCTGTACTAAAGTTATTTAAACAATTATGCTATATCTGATAGCAAATTATGATAAATTCTGATAACATATGCATGGCCTGACTTGGCTGCAGAAATGCATTTAAGGGCAGTCTCATCCAGTCTGGAATACTGGTAATCTCTAAATTTGCTCTAAACCAAAATTATTACTTCTGCTGGGAACATGGGAAAAGCTGCATAAAGAAAAAGCTGTGACATGAAGCATTTGTTTGGATCAAGTACAACTAACTCCTGTCTTCTGTATCCTCGAGTGTGATTTTCAGAAATAATCAAAACAAAAGTGACAAAACCCAAAAACCACAATGAGCAAACAGCAGCTTTTAAGTGCTGTGGGAACAGAGACATTTGTTTAAGTAACCACTGTTTAAAAAATGCATACATAGTAACACCAAAATAAACAGCTTGCAATGCTGTTTATTTTAAGATACACAATAGTAATGTAAAGTGCTGCATGCACTGAATTCAGGGTGTGCTAACATTATTTACAGTTCTGAAGAGCAGTAGGAAAACTCAGCTCTATGCCAGAAGACTCCTCGATCAGAGAGCAAAGGTCAGCACTCACCACTTTCGCATCTAGAAGGATTTCAACATGCAGCCATAGAAAGCTCCCACACTCTTTTCTCACGCAGGTAACTTCTGAAATGTATATGAAAATCCTACAAAAAGCACTTCAGGTCAACAGCATCTTCAAAATAGATACACAAGCCTATTCCTGGGAAGGATAATTAAGAGGCAGAATAAGAGATATTTGGCCTATCACTTCACATCTTTAAAAATCTTCCAAACAGGCCTGACACACTACTCTATGTTGAGCCAAACAGAAAAACATAACATACAAAAAACCCACCAAAAAGGAAAAGGGAAGAACAGTAACAAAACTAACCAGTGATATCCTGAAAAGTGACTAACTTAATGAACAGATTTATGTCCTTGTGTGTCTGAATTACATTTGATTCTCTGCTGACAAAAAATGCCATTGAATTCAAACCATAATAGAAGTTTGTGCTATTTTTCTTCATAAAGCTGGCCTAGCTATAGGCAAGAAAACTGGACTTTATTCTGGCCACTCCATTGTCTATTTATTATTGTAATTGCCTAGATTTACTATTGTAATTGCAACATTGCTGTTATTGTATAATCCGTATTACTGCCAATAAATGAGCCAGAAAGAATTCAACTTGGATCTCAGATCCCAGGCAATGAGGAGAAAAAAAAAATAATAAGGGAAAAAAAAAAAATTCTACCATACACACTGAGCTCATTTGATCTGGAAGTCACTGAGACAAATGTGGAACCCCACAGTTACATTATTTTAAAGTAATGTTCAAGAGAAAAATGTATTTTAAAATTCAAAATACAATCTCTTTCTTCTTGATGCTTTTGAGGAAAGCTGTGTGTGAAATTCAGCAGTTTGAGTCAGCAGGCACTCAGTCAATATTTTCTTGGGGTCATTCTGCCTCTCTGAGGACCCAAGCTTTGTTTTAATTCCTGCAGTCAAAATGCCATAAAAGTCTGTAAGTGAAAAACAGGTGGAAAGGCCATATTTTTCACCTGTTTTGGTGTTTTAATTTCTGTGGTAATCCATAATCAACCTTATTTTGCGTTAAAATTGCATGGAATCTGTGTCCTAAAAAAATCAGTGTAGGTTTTGAATGGTCAAACAATTGTTGGTGTTTTGGGTTGGCTTTGATAGAGCTAGAGATAGTACTAATGTTGGAGTAGATGCCAGAAAAATTGGGGAACATTTCAGACCTATCCTTTCCCCAGATATTTGTGAAGCTTCACATACTTTGAATGGAGAGCAGTTTATGTATTGTGATTCAGTCTCTGCATACCTGAAAGTGAGGTGTTTTCTAACATAGAATCATAGAGCAATTTCGGTTGGAAGGGACCATAAAGATCATCTAGTTCCAACCTCTATGCCATGGGCAGTAACACCTTCCACTAGACCAGGTTGCTCAAAGCCCCATCCAACCTGGCCTTGAACACTTCCAGAGAGGGGCCATCTACAACTTCTCTGGGCAACCTGCTCCAGTGTCTCACCTCCCCTGCAGGAAAGAATTTCCTCCTAACGTCTAACCTAAATCTACCCTCTTTCAGCTTGAAACCATTACCCTACATCCTATCACTACACACCTGGTAAAAAGTCCCTTCCCAGCTTTCCTGTAGCCCCTTCACATATTGGGAGGCTCCTATTAGCTCTCTCTGGAGCGTTCTCTTCTCCAGGCTGAGCAACCCTAGCTCTCTCAGCCTGTCTTTATAGGAGAGGTGCTCCAGCCCTCTGATCATCTTTGTGGCGCTCCTCTGGACTCACTTGAGCAGGTCCATGTCTTTCTTACACTGGGGGCCTCAGAACTGGACACAGTACTCCAGGTGGGGTCTCATGATTGCAGAGTACAGGGACAGAATCACCTCCCTCAACCCGCTGGGCACACTTCTTTTGATGCAGCCCAGGATACAGTTGGCTTTCTGGGCTTCAAGCACACACTGCCAGCTCATGTTGAGCTTCTCATCAACCAACACCACCAAGTCCTTTTCCTCAGGGTTATTCTCAATCCATTCTCCACCCATAACATAACGTCCTCAACCAAAAATCATTTCCTTTGTTGGTCTGACGGAGCCCAAGCCTGGCTGACCTTCAGCACCCACTCAAATTCCCAACTCCTGAAGGAAAAGTAATGAAATATCTATCTTAAGCTTAATTTTTCATTTTGGGTCCCAAGCCCATTTCTAGTTTGACTTCATCAGTTAATTTTGCAATAATTTTTCTACTGACAGATAAATGAAACAGAATTTTAAAAGTTGAAACAAATACAACAAAAACTTAAACATGAAGGAAGCCACATTTGGGAAGGTTTCCTTCTGAAAACAGCTCTAATTTCAGAATATTTTTCCACTTTTAATCATTAATATGAAAACATGGAAATATGAGAAATGCTTCAGGCAATGCTGCTTTAGTGTAACCCCAGGAATGCAAGATGTTTCTCAGCAGTATTTCTTCAAATGCTTTTTGGAGTGTAGTTTTAAAAGTGTTAAGCAAAGGCACTTCCACAGATTGTTCTACAGTCTCAACAACTGGGGGTTTCTTTGGTTCTTGAATTCCGTTATTCCTGCAAGGCGTTTTGTTCCTGCTTAATAGTTTCTCCTCTTCTGTTTGTAGCCTCTGCTTATTCACTGATTCAGTCTGCACATTCTGTGTCCATGGCAAGATCTTGGGTTTTTGGGATGGATGGGGAGAGCACTTGAAAGAATAATACAGCTCTCATTTCTCTCATCTTCATTCAGTCTTTGTTACACTTTTTTGGGAATAAGGGCTCTCCAAACATCCTTCTGTATCTTTCTTAGACTCTCACTAGGTTGGCCTCAGGCTAGTTTTATAATCAAGAAAAAAAAAAACCAGTCCTCATGTTCAGCATGAGATCATAACACAATGATCCCACTCTGAACTTTACCTTTCACTACAGTAGCTCTATTGACTTCCCTGCTTAGAACAGTTTGAATTTCCCACCAGCTCAGTTGTATGATACTTGGCCTCTTTTAGGCAAGATACCTCGTTGCAAAGTGAGCCTACAAGGCACTGAGTAGAAAGCTCATGAGCTCCCCGGCCTTTTTGAAAGAGTTTTCAGCCTCAGCAAGAAGTTTGCCACAGTGCTGGTTCAGGAGGCAGTACAGCACCTTACAGCATTATCAAGTTGGAGAGAGGGGTACCATTACATTTCATACATTTCATACATTTTCATCTGGGCCTTTGAGTAGTATTCACATAATTTAACGGTTCTAGGGTTATCTTTATTTGTACCCATGCTGGCAAAACACCACCCTCTTGTTTGTTTGTAGACATTTTATTTTCCTGATGCACATGTAGTCTTGCACAGGTTCATAGTAGGATTTAATATCCTTTGCAAGCAATATTGTTCTCTAAATGGGCAGCTTTGGGGGAAGAAAAGAGACAGAAAGAGGCAAGGGCTTTTTTTTCTCTGAAGTTTGTTTGCATCCAAGAGCATTGTGGGATGTAAGTTCAGGTTTCACAGAGCCAGGACAGCTAAGATTAATTATCAGAGGGAATTGTCTGAAAATGCCTAGGATAGATATGCACTAAGTAGCGGGATTTTTTCTGGTCTGAGAAGTGTTTACTTGGCATTTAATGGCCACCATACAACACATGCATACAAAGTAGGCCATTTGAGATATAAGTAGGCATAATATGTGGAGTAATGTGGGCTTCTTAGGATTGCCCTAATGCAGCTTATTCCACCATCCACAGTTCATACCACCTCTCTTTCCTAAGAGAAGTTAGCTTGTGCTGTACAGTGTCAAAGTGACACTGGAAGAAATAGAATAGAAAAGAGGTAGGGCAAGTAACACAACTCTTGGAATAGTCTGCCAAAACAGTAAAGGAGGGTGGAAGGAAGAAGTAAAAATTATTTTTCTCCTTTTTGTTTTTCACAACAATTAATGTTTTCACATATATTTCCATTTAATTTCCTACTTTATATCTGAAAGAGATCATCAGAATATCCCTTTCTAGCTCGAATTAAAGCATTCTTTAAAAAAAACATTTAGATTTTGAACCGATTCCTCAAATTAACTAACTTTACTTGCAATTTAGGAGTGCCACTTTTCCTATGCACCTATATATTCCGATGCACCATTCTTTTGCTGACTCCCCCAGATACACACATCACTTTTCTGACCACATAATGCTCCTTATTCCTGTTGATATCACATATATTATCACCTTTCTCACTGTTCACAGTCCATATCAATGAATAGTCCATTATTGGACTATCAAAATATCTGTCCGCTTTCTGCATATGCTCCTCCTTAGGCAGCAAACTTTCCAACATGTATCAGGGACTTTGTGGTAGCTTTTTTGGCCCCTACTCTTCACTCTAGGTCATCCTCCTGCTTCCCATTTCTTCTTTCAAGGACAAGTGGGTTGCACAAGTGGGAAGCACCTGGATAAATCAACAGAGGGAGCAGAAGGATCAGGACTGGTTGGAAAGCTGCCAAAGTCCTGTTTCACTTCAGGAAACTCCCTGGGCTCTTGAGAAGGGTGAATATCCACTAGTGACTTCTTGAAGCACAAAGATGCATTTGTTAGTACTATTGCACTCCCTTTATGCTGACTATTGCTTCAGGGCCAGCAGTTGATGCCCAAGGTTCATTCTTCTGATGTTTTCTGGGAAAGATATTTTATAACATTTAAAGGTAATAAGCCTCTGACCACGTCAGGTCACCAGAAAGGAAAGGACCTGAAAACCAAATATATCCCAAGCCCAAGGCTCAGGTGGCCTGCCCTAGTAAAATGCCAGTTTCCCACACCAACATTTTCATGGTGGACCACAAAGAACACAACACTCTTAACTTTATATTAGATTCTTCTTCATAAAGGGAAAATCATCCTGAACTTTTAAAGTCTACAGAAGTTCAAGTATTTGTGCAAGCACTGCATGACTGTCATGTTAGTTCAGCAGCAGGATAAAACCACAATAGAAGTGCAGGCCTCTGTGATTCAAATGAAGCTACGGCTAAGACAGAGGTCTCACGCAGAGTATTATCTGTATATCTCAAAAGTTCTCTGAAAAGCAGCCACCACCATTATGCCATCCTGTTAACACAGGGAAACTGAGGCACGGTTCCTTGCTGGGGTCACAGCTAGAAACAGAACTGAAATCTCCCCAGGCCTGCCAGAGCTTGCATCCTGGAGACAGCAGTGAAAGTTTAGCTACAGGACAGAATGTGACAAATAGCTAACATTCAAGAAATATATCTTTCAATCATAAAATAGAGGATCCTTGAAAGACTTGTTAAGCGTAATTTGTGGATAAAATGGCTATAAAGTTTAACACTTATTAAGACACAAAATTGAGTGTGTCTGTCCATCTCCTGTTATTTCAGTGTTTCATCTCCCATGTTGTCCAGCTTTTTCAAAGGTACCAGAGTTCCACTGGAATGAATGGAAGCAGGACTGAGAAGTACACACTGTTAGGCACAAGTCTGTGAATTATCTGCAAATAACTGAATACAGAGAAACTAAACCTGCATTTTTTTACCTTACCTGGGAGGAAAGAGAACTGCTTTCATAAAGATCCAAGTATATTCACAGAATGCCAACTAACAATGCAGCTTACATTGTCTTAGGGATTGTTTTAATTGGCAGAAGAAGCTTCAAAATAGTCTAGGCTTGGCCATGATCTCACAAAAACCTGTTCCTTTTATATGTTAGTATACATTAAGAAAGTGAACAGGAGATTTTCCATTGCTATTTAGTTTAGTCAGAGAATATTTCCACAGTATATCCACTTTAGAATATCAAACTGCCATTTTGAAATGTACTTTGGACCAAATAAAACCTTGATACAGATGACAGCCAAATTTCTATAGCATTAAACAAATTAATATATGCAGATTTATTTTAAACGCTAAACTAAACTATTTGCTGATGCCTGCTTGGCTATTCTGATGCATTGCACTGAGATTTTAAGAGTATGTTAGGAGATGTTAAACATTTTACAGTCAACTGCTACAAATAAAATACGTGTTTTGAACTGCCATCATAAAAAGGTAAAACTAAGATTTAAAAAGTCTTTATGGCATTATACAGTGAGTTGACAACCTATCATCCAGTATTAGACAAAACAACTGAAATTAGTTCTGGCAGATTTGGGGCTAGTAGTTAAAAATAAAAATAGCAAATGTAAAAGCATGAAAACTGTATTGCCATTATGCTTAAAGACAATAATAAATCTTTAAAGATGCCAGTGATTGCTTTGGATACTTCAAATGACTGATGCCAATCAACTCTTAAATATGTAATGCATGGTATTCTAAGTATCATAACTCAAGGCAAACTCCACAACACTATGAATAATATTGTCTGCCATAAACTACTCTCTTCATTAGACAACAATGAGAAATGACATCTCCATTTATTAGCAGTTGTAGGACTGTTGGCAGAAACAGACTTTTCTTTTTCACTGTAACTCTAATTTTACAGATAACTTCTCTAAAACCCGTTACTTTGCTCATGGATCTCGAAAGGGAGGTCTTAAAAAAACATGTCCTGAGGCAAAACTGAGAGGCAGTATCACTTTGCACAAAAAACAGCAATTACTTCTTCCCTAAAAATATACTTTATATATGTGTACATTCATGTGAACATCATATAGAGAAAGGGAGAAATTATGAGTTTTCTGCTGACAGCTGGTTTAGGCAGTGGAACTTAAAGACACTAAAAGAATTCTCACCTCTAGTTGACTGTGATCTTGATTTTAAAAGGCTGCACTGCACAACTTTTATTAGTGCAACATTCTTGGAATGTTTAAATGCTATATATATTTGCATATGCTTTAGTTAAATTCCCTTTTACCTTGTGAGCATGGAAGCCACAACAGTATGTAAGTGATTTCTTGTCACTACTACTTCCTTGTTTCAGTTACTTTAAGGATTTCATTACTTAGAACTTGGTATTCTTTCTTATTTTCTTTTCACTTAGTTCCTGGACTTTGTAATCTGACAATAAAAACCAGAAAACACCAGTGGCTGATCCTATCTTTTCCTAGGCCATATTCAGTTTGCTCAGTCAAGGCCTTTTAATCAAGTCTCCACTAAAAACATGCACATGGTTTTTGTTATATATACTCTGTTCTCAGTAATTCCCTGTTGGAAAATAGCAGGTGAAATATTAAATTGGGAAGTAACATCCAGCTATATTTTCTGATGGTTTGGCAGTGGCTGACCTCATATGCCACACGAATGAAATTCTCCTCGCTGCAGTCCTGACACATTGTGTTGCCTGCTGATGAGGAGGAGGCAAAAACAGGCAGGGTGGTGGAAAAAAAAAAAAAGCGAGGTAAAGCATAACTAGATAACAACAGACTAGGGCAGAAAACTATTATAACAGGCCTGGAAAAGGACCTTTAGGTAGGCTCAAGAGCCCAAATCCTGGTAGTGCTGTGAAAAGACTTTGCTGCAGCCCCTAAGCCTGCCAAGGATTCAGGGAGGGGAAGAGGATGAAGGTGAAAGGGAGAGCCAGAGGGGAAGGGCAGTGCATTTCAGTTGCTCCCTTGCAGAATTCACAATTTGGGATTGTTTGGTGTGTGTGTGAATTTCACCCTATATAAAACTTGCAATCTTATTAGATAACAACTTGGTGACACTGCAAATCCAGTATTTCTCAGAATGCTATTTTTGAAGGAGAAACACACACCATATTTAGATCCCCATAGAAGTACAATAAAGACACACACACTCCCCTTCAAAATAAAATGAGAAGACAGCAAAAAAAAACAACTGAATGCAAATGTAATAATTTCCAGGCGGGCTTCCTGTGATTGTATCTGATTATTTAAATTTTGGACTGTCTCTTTAATTTGAGGAGCAGGGAGAGAGGCGACAGATGGCAGACAGAATTGACTTATGTCCTCTATTCTTCTGCAGAAGAAGGGGGAGTGCAGAAAGTTTGATCGAGGCAGAAGCTACAGTACGCAGGCCCAGCTATAACTATCTAATAGGTCTTTTGACGGATCGGTTCGGAATATTTAGGGGTTTTTTCTCCCCCAGACAGGCTTTGTAACAAATCCACAGTCCTGGAGGTTGCCATGGGTGACAAGAGCGCTGACATCTAGTCCCAACTACAAACAAGCACATGACAAATGGGCCTGGAGCCCTCCAACAGCCCTGAACCTTGGTGACCCCCTAAAATACCCAGCCTCCCCATACCCATCCACCCCCCCTACACACACACACACAAAAAGCATTACCAAGTATATTTTTTAAAACCGAAAGCTTGCACTTAATTGAAAACACTGCCATGTAACCAAAATGCTTAGGACAGCATGTACAAGTAAAAATAAATCACGCAGCATTGTCATTTAATGCTCTGTGACATCATTTCCTGAAATTAAACAGAGATGACACAGATTCAGACAGTCCCTGCTAAGGTTCAGTTCAAACAATTCACAGATGTTTTCCTCCAACCAGCAGAAAACAATGCAGGGCTTAAAGCACTCTTCTCCCTCTCCCCCTTTTCCTTTCCCTCTCCACAGCCTTTTCACTGGTATGAGGAGGTATAGCAGTTTTATAATACATGCTCCTGCAAAAACATTCTTTTTTTCATTTAATTACTCAGGCTGTTGTACTAAATAGATGGATCATTGTGTCACAAAAGCATCAATTTTTCAGAAGAAATAACAGATGTCTATGTAACAATGATTAGATTAACCACTCCCAGACAAAGCTAGCTTTTGAGGCCCACACACCCCATGACCCCGGGTTCCCTCTTCTGTAGGGGGTGGATGTAGAAATGTCAGATCTAATCTCAGATTCCATTTTTAAAACAAACAAAGCCCCACCCCACCCCATTTTGGCTCTTTTTTTAAAATATTGTGGCTTTTAAAAGGTACATGAAGATACAGTCTGTTGCTAAATCTTTGGCACAGATTTCATGGCCAAGGACTAGGAGCACTCGGAAGATGAAACCTTTGGGCCTGGGATCAGAAGTGGCATTTTGAGAAAGATCTCCAGTGTTATTCTGCCCAGGCTGGTGACACTGTAGCACAGACAGTCAGGGCAGGAGGATGCTGGTGACATGAGAGGGCTACACTACCACCAGCAATAACAACAAATGCAAACAGCCACCAACAGCTCTTCTGGTGAGTGACCAACACAGCTCTGGGGTACAAAGACACATAGCTCCATCACCCCAATGACCACAGGTCATAGGAGTTGCACGTTCCAGTACTGATCTTTCTTCAGCACTTGGGTGAAATCATTTAACCTCTCCTCCCAAAGTTTACTCAGCTAAAAATGGGAGCAATATTATTTTGCAGGACATGCTTCCAGCTAGGCGGTGTTTGTACAATCTAAGAGTTCTGTCCTGCATGAGCAGGCAACTTATTACCTGTCTGCAAATTCAGCACATGGTCAGCCCTGCCTAAAAAGCAGACCTAGAATAAAATGGCATCTTAGGCTCCTCCAACTCTCTCACTACACAGTGCACTGAAGAGGAAACAGCAGCCGTGCAAACCTACATACAGTTCATTTTACAGGAGAATCTGAGGACATCTTCCCTCTCCTCAATATACCTGGGAGCATATCGCACGTTACAATGCAGTCCAATACAACCACTAAAATTCACTAAAATGCCTTCACATTCCTGTATTTTCTTGCATCTCCCAGACATCTTGTGGCCATTTTAATTCAGCAAAGGTCTATCATATTTTCAGTTTTGTTTTTGTTTTTTTAAAGTACAGCAAAAACAGCAATGTGAATAATGCTTCTCCTGGACCAGGACTCTCAAGAAAGTTGTTCTTTTAGTGTTTGACTTGAGAGTAAGAATTCAGTGTAGAGTGCAGTAGCCAGCTATGTTCCTAGTGCTCCCTTAGGTATTATTCCTAAAATCAGAATATGGAAGGAGATATTTATTAATGTGGAATAGTTTCAACTATTCTGAAAGCTTGCTCCAAAATTTGCTTTGTTTGATGGCATTAATCTCTACAGTTAAAAACAAATAAAAATAAATTAAATATTTGCCCTGTATAAAAGGCTTGGTGAGCCATTCATTAAAATATGATAGAGATACGCTATATTCTCAGATATGCCCACATAAAAACAGAAAAAAAATCTGTTTCAGTAAGACTATTCATATTATCCAATCTGGCCACCTAAATCCTGAAAGTGAAAAAATTAATTCAGGTAAGTATAAAATTAATTAGGGTAAGTATAAAAGCTGTAGCTGGTTCCAGCTGAACTTACTCTAGCCTGACACTGAAGCAGATGAAATCAAAATCTACTCTACAAGAGACTCTGTAAAAGGCAAGACTTTCAGAAATCAGACTAAAATGACACTGTTCAAACAAATTTTAGGAGACAGAACTTCAGCCAGCAAAAAATCAAAGAAACAAAACAAGCAGTTTTACTCCATTGGCTTCAGGGGAGCCATCCTAAATACCACCAACTGGGAATCTAGCACTGTCATTAAAAAGGTTTAGTTTGGATGTCACCATTGGAATATCTGGTACTTTTAGTTAGGGTATTCATCTTCTTACAGACTGCTACAAAATTAATAACCAAAATCAAATTTTAACAAAGGGTGTCAGTCCAGGTAAGTGCCTAAGAATAAATGTGTCTCTGTTGTACCAGCTCTGTAAAAGAAGGGGAGAAAACTTTGAAAGTAGCAAAAGTGTAGTCCTTGATACACTATGCTGCAGAGCAGGATGAAATACCAGAGGAACAAGTCCACAGAGCAGAATAATTACTTCCTTTATAATTTTGCTCTCTTCTGATTATGTACATACATTTTAAAGGTCCTCCATCCTTCAAAAGGGTATGGGAGGCGGGGGAGGGGGGTTGCTCTGTATAGTTGCTGGTAAGAAATCCTAATCTCAACAGTGGTGTAAACTGGAGGTGTCTTTACATTTGAGCATTTCCTGTTTTCACTTTGTGATCAAATATGTTCTTTGCAGGGCAAATAAGGGAGCACTTGAGGGAGGAAAGCAGAGATGTCTGAGAGGCTAATTGAGTGTACTAAGGACTCCTTGGCATAGAGGAAAAGGAGTCTTCCAAAGCTATGAATAAACTCTCAGCCTGGGTCAGATTTCTTGCTGTTTCTTTTCTTTAACCACCTTTGAACTCAAATAAAAACAGCCTAATGTCAGGTTTACCTTTCTGATGTTGTAATCTTTATGTATTATTGAAAAGCTTATACTACCAGAGTAGGATTTCCTCTACTTTCTTAAACACTGGATATTATCCAGAAAACGCATACACATTTCCAACCAATTCATCCTCAGATCTTTCATCTTCCAGCACTGTTGTAATTTCAAATATAAGACAGAGCTCAATAAGTGAACAAGAACATGACAGAAGCTCCTACTCCTTGTGTCTGATTTCCAACAATAAAAACATGCACGTGTATCCTATTTCAAATATAATTAAAGTTACTGCAAAATTGAAGCAGTGATAGGGTTAGAAATTGTTTTGAAAGACACAGCCTGTCAGATACATTTGTTCTACATCAGAGTTCAAGTGCCTGACTCTTCCAAAAAGCCACTTAAGCAATTCAATTTTTAAAAATGGCTACCTTAGGAGTTTGCAAACTGATTGAATAAAGGAAAAACATGGCATTTTATTTAAAATCATAAGTAAATACAATTAGTCAGAACTGAGTTCTCTCTTTGAATATGACAGTCTAAAGAAATTTCAGGTTTAATCCATGCCATAAAAGATGGACTGCCACTGCCTCTCCTTACATGGAAACCAGAGGTTAATGATTTTTGTCATATTGAGACTAACAGCTAACAATTGCTACAGTTGGCCTTTAGTATTTTATTTGTCCTTTTGAGGTATTCAGAATAGGTGACAATGGCTTGCGGTTGAGAACATATGTAGAGAGACCCCTGTGGCTTATGGAAAAGTTGTTCCATGCTGGTTGGGTGTTTGAAAAAAAAAAATACAACCAGAGCTCTTTTATGTTCCTCTCCTTAATGAATGCATGAATGTCAAAATGTACCAATGGCCCATTCAGGGGGCAAAGCCTAAGCAGCTCCTTCTTTAAGAACACATCCTGAGTTGTAAAATACATTTGCTTAACAAATTAAAATAATGAGATAATTCAATTAGTTTCTCAAAAAAAAAAAAAAGAGAGAGAGAAAGAAAAAAAGGGTACATCAGGGGATTATTGTAATACAAGAACAGGTCATACAGCACAAAGAAGGAACAAACCAATTTTAAATAAGGTTAGAGTAGTAATGAAGGAATGTACATTGAATCATGCACTGCCATTGTAAAGATATTTACTTGAAACAATAAAATTGTACATCACAGATTCCACTGTTCTGGCTAAGCCAGCATTGCACTTTGAATGGACAAGCTAATTTGAGAAAAAGTGAGAGACCTTTAAAAGAAAGGAGTTCTCTTCCTTCCCTGCATGTGTTTATGGCAAGAATCTTTCTAAATTTACATTGCACTGGTCAGGGGTCTCCATTATCAGTTTGCAGGTCTGAGAATTACAGCACAGTAAATCTTTCAACACCTGCAAACTCATTAAAGCTTGGATGGTAAAAGGTTTGGGGCTTTTTTGTGTTCATTTAATTTGATTTTTGTGAGGCCATCCTCACCAGTGATTGCAAATTTCCTTAATACATGCAGGATGGAGAGGGTCAGGAGAGAGAGGATGGAAACAAGGAAAAGGGATTTCAAAAAGGCAGGAGGACTTTCCTTAAGAGAAGCGAGTGGCAGTTGACTGTTTAATAAGCATGCGTTGAATGCTTTCAAGGAACATGTGAGAAAGGAAGGCAGGGAGAAAAAAAACAGATATCACAAATTTCATAAGAGAAAATGGAGTTAACACTGAGACATGTACAAAGCAAAATGGTTAATCCGCAGCTCTACTTTTTGCTGTCTGCCTGTACTACTCCTCTAAAGGTACCCTACAGCTTAGTGAAAAAGCCTCCACTCACACTCACTCGACTTCCAAATTAAAAACATTTTACAGGTTAGTAAATCTCCAGCTGAGGTGATGTAGCAAAGAACAGCTGTGAAGTAATTTTGATAATGATGAGAATAATAAGCACATGGCAAGGTTCAGGGCTTTGCTGTTGCAGCTTCAGTGCTCCTGAATAGATAAAAGTGATTAAATACTCCTGATTATCCCTGACCAATATGTAATGGATTTACAGCCCTTTCAATTAGTCAGTATTTGCTTAGGACTCATTATTTTGTCTTTGGTTAAGTAATCAGCCCAGAGACTCATGTTCTGTCTAATTCCTCTGAGCCAAGTGGGTACAGGGCACCTGACCTTTGAAATGGCCATAGCTGGGAGGCAGGAATAACCACTACTCCAGCAGAGACACTGGCTATTCCAGCTAATCCTGACCCCACAGGCCAGATCAATGCACCTTAGTTTGCTACTAATGTCCTTACATCAAAATGATGGTTTAGAAACGTGGATCTATTGCTCTCCCCTTTAGCTGTGCTGCTGGCAGAGCAGTTCGATAGCCCCTGTCATAAATAAATCGGGTACCTTGTCCTGAAATCATTACACTGTAACCAACATCAGCTACTGTGGAAATTTATAAAACTTTGGCAGAAGAAGAGGTAGTTAATAACAGTTAGCATTTTAAGCCTTATCAAGTGAGAAACAATTTTACACTGAGAGGAAGAGGAAAAGCGATTGATAATGTTACCACTTTCTATTATTTCCTACATGAAGTAAAGCAAAAAGAGTGTTACTAGGTTTTCTGCGGAACTATGTTTTGATGCCTAATTGAAGCTATAATTGTCAACAGAACACCAACACATAAAACCAATTGCTAGCAGGAGGATAAGAATGGGCCATGCAAAACATTGCTTCTTCACATACTTAATCTCTCTCCCCAACATGTGAATATGGCTAACCTTTAATATGCTGGACTTTAAGAGAAAATGTGCTTATTCTCACAGTTGTGCAACTGAAGAATCAGGGAATCTGTAAGCTTTCTATGTTTCACAAAAGGTAGCATACAACTTTGCAAGCTGCTGCTTTGACTTCTCTAACATCCCACAGCCTATGTCAGCAGACATAGACTGGAGCTCACTCCTCCACCACATACATAGGAAGTTTGTGTAAACAGAGGCCAGCCATAAAGAATCCAGAAGGCAGATCTTTATATCTGGTAAAGCAAGAAATCCCCTTGTTTGTCCTTAGGAACATTTTTAATGGTTCAAAGCAGAAAATGGTTACTTGATATGTAGGTGATGATCCTTGCTAAGGCTTTGTACTCTCTCTCTCTCTAGACATGCATGTGTGTCTATATATACATAGGTTTCTTTCAGATTTGTCATGATTCCAAGAGCCAAGAAAATAAAATCTAGAAGCAAAAGAAAAAAAAAAAAAGCCAACAATAATTGACCCCTAACAATGGTCCAAAAGTTATGCAAATCATTGATTTCTAATAAGGATGAATAAACCTCATTAGGCACATGAATAGAAATCTATTTTGGTTTTGGGCACCACTTACTGTGAGATGCTGGAAAAGCCATGCTCTCATGATATTTGTTGCTACTTTGGGGAAAATGCCTCTTTTCTTCTGACGTTTTTTGTCCTTGTCTGGGTCATCGTCATCCCCTGTACCAGGTGAGGCTACACTGTTGTCTAAACCATCTCCTACAACAAAGAGAAAAACAGGAAGGAGGAGACATTTAATGAACAAAATGTAGAAACCAAAAAGTATAATTAATTAATAAGACACTACCACAATTTTATTTTGATTTGCCAGATAAAGCACTTAGAGT
Organism: Apus apus; assembly: GCF_020740795.1. NCBI lineage: Eukaryota > Metazoa > Chordata > Aves > Apodiformes > Apodidae > Apus > Apus apus. The sequence goes on along the minus strand of NC_067286.1, from coordinate 34,089,165 downwards.
TTCTCATTGTATGAGAGTGCTGATACAAATATGTAAAAATTAGAAACCGTGTCTCTCCAAATACTAATTTTGTGTTTCACACATGCATATATCATTAATTCAATTATAATTGTGTGCTTGACATAGTGCAATAGCTCTTTGTCAATTATGAGATTCAATGTGGGAAAACCTGCCACAAGAAAACCCATTCACTGTAAATGCATCCCTGCAACCATTCTGAATACATACTATAAGTAATCAAGTTAAATGTTCTGTAGTCTATATATTCGAAGCCCTCTCCAGAGGTGGCAGTAACCGTGTCACCGTTCAGTGCACATAACACACTGTCAGATGAGCCCCTCCCCATAACCATCACTTCTCAACACACATACATACGCACGCACAAACACGTACACCTAGTATGACCCTGCCTATAGCATTTGCATGACATGAAAACTTCTACATCTCTGCATCAGTGATTATTATCATTAAAAAAAAAAGATGCACATCAAGGTAGAGCTCTCACTTAATCAGAACTTTCCATCAACATCTTTCTCTTCTGTGCTTTTCCCTGGCATTAATTGTGCATTAGCAAAAATCATTTACTTTTAACAGTCATAGTTATTTTTTCTTGCCCTCCAGCAAAAATGCCTTGAAAGCCTGCCTGGAGGGCATCTAAATTATGTATCTGAAAAACTCTTCTGGCAAGGCATTGCAGGACCCCTACTTTCTTAAAATTCATACAAGCACGTCTTCCTGTTTTTGGGAAGGCATCAATCAAGAGCAGCAATATATGCCATATTCCTACATTAATATTTGAACTAATAACTTTAAAAAAAGGAAAGAAACAAGATCCGACTTGTGGCATAATCAAATGCAAAATAAATGAAGAATACTGGGACAGCACTGAGACTTTATAGATTGCTGTGTTTTCCTTACACATCATTAGCCCGGAGCCACACGAAAGAGGAAAACAGAGAAGTGGAGAGTTTATGCTCCCTGCTGGTGTTTAAGAAGCCGAGGTCCTGGAAGGACATCTGGGAATTGTGCTGAGACGGTGTTTTTTGTAATTTAAGAATAGACATTCATTAGCAGTAAATGCCATAAATCCCATGCTAAGTAAAAACCTTGTCCAAGAAAGCCTAAAACAATAAACTCTGTGCTCAATGTAGCCTGAGCTAGACGCTCCATAGCTTCTTGAGGAATGCTGTAGATTCACGAGCTAATTCCTATAGCCTTGCCTAGCTCCGTAGTGCTACTAAACAAAATATGTTGCTGCTACATACAATCCATTTGATTCAAAATTTGCATTTCAGCTCCATCTTCACTCCCATTGCCAGATCACCCTTCTTCCACTGCCTCCTCTGTGAAAAACCAACCCTTTTGGACCGGAGAAACAGAAAAAGCCACAGCAAAGAGCTGGCAGATTAATTTTATTGACATTTCCATTTTCACTGCAATGTGATACCCTCCATCACATGGAAGAGATGACCCTCACTATTTACAGACTGACAGGCCACTTCATTACAACTACCCTGCCCCAAGGCAGAGCAGCTCCTTTCCATCTGCCCAAACACCAGAGCAGGACCCTGAAGTCACTGTTCTCTTTCTCATTCCTCTTTTCCTTTTTTTGCTTGTTTTGTTGTGTTTTTTTTTTTTTGGTTGGTTTTGTTTTGATTGTTTGTTTGTTTGTTTCTGTTAATGATAGAGAAAGGAGAGTAAAATCAGAACAAACTAATCAAAGAGCTCGTGGAAGCCCTGTATGTTGTAACCAACTGTTCACTTTTGTGAGATATTGGTTATTTAGAAAGCACTCCTTTCCCTTGCCCCTTCCCCCCCTCATATTCCACCCTACCCATCTCTCTCTCTCTCTCTCTCTCTTCCTCTCTCTCTCTCTCTCATACACACACACACACACACGCACAAACACACACTTTCCACTATGCCAAGGAACTGCTGCAAGGCAAATTCTCACAAACACTAATGGCTTCTGACTGCTCCTTGGCAACCCCAGCATTTTAACCTGGGTGGATATGCTCTCCCAAATACAGACACTGGAGCTATCTCATCAGCTGTTCATGTGACACAGATGGAGAGTGGCTATTAGGAGCCAGGCAATGGGCCTTGGGGATCTGAGGTGCTGTACTGTAGCCTCAGGCAATTTTGAAAAGCAGTACCCGGAGATGGGGGAAAAAAATCCCTACTAAAAGTGCAAGTTTGAAGTCAGTCAGTCTGTTTGTCTATCTGTCGTTCAGATAAAGATATCTTTGTCTCTATGTAAAAGCTATGTGTGTATGCACAGGATGCACGTACATACGAAACTTCCACTCTGCACCATCCTTTTGCATCACAGACTTGCAAATTCACTCTCTGTATGAACAAATTCTTGTCTGTATGCATATACATACTCTCCTGTTTGTGAGCAGGAGTTATCTACATGCTAAATCAGTGTTTGGACCTTTTGGAGACATTGTTGATATCCTAGCTTTAAAAAACTAACAGCAGTCCAGGAGAGAAAAGTTCAGCTGAAGCTCACATTGCCTTCTCTCCTTAATCCGTGGTTGAAATGGTAAGAGTCAGTGCTTCCCTGATTCTTTCTGTAATCTCATGAAAGGAAATTCTAATATCATATCTCCAAATGACCTCAGAAGATGAACACAGCAAGATTTGTTGCTCCTGGTGAACTACAGGCCCAATCCTGTTAAGCTGTATTGTCATATCTTTAATAGCACTACAACTGCTCACAATAGAGGATACTTTTTCTAGTGGCAAGAAGTTACAGAAGTAGCCTGACTTTTCCAGGATGGAATTATTTACTTCTTGGATGTGGAGGACCTGATCCTAGCTTGCTGTATCTGTATAAACATGAGTTACTTTAAATGAAGAAAGAGAAATTATCAAAAGTGAAATAAAATGAACAGACATATAAGTCACTCTATGGCAGACAGGATTAACTGTAGTTTAACTGCTGTATGAAAGATTCCAAATCTAAATAATTTAAACCATCGTTACCAGTGATTCTGTCATCTGTTCATATCCTGATTTGGATGGTAATTTGTAAGAAGAATAGAGTCAAGTCCTAACTTGTATGGAACTTGTATATCAGCATAGTTTTCTCAGTTTTCTAGTGGGGAACTTAAGTCTAGATTTTGGGCCACTGACTCTCTTTCATACAGCAGCAAAAAAAAAAAAAAAGGAAGGGTGTCTTTCTCCTGCTTCACACACTGTTCATTTGTTTATTCTTGTGCAAAAAGTACAGGTGATCGCAAAACCCTGTAACAGTTCTAGAAAAGCAGAGAATTCTTAAGTGGAGCTCTCTTTGTGGAAGTGTCGATGAATACTCAAGATTCAAGTCAGTAGAGAAGGGGGCATATCACCCTGCTTGTTTAATATTATATCAATGCTATGTAATAGTCTCAATAACCCCTACAATAGGTGGAGAAAGTTTACAAGAATCTTTGCAAAGTGACCCTTATGGGGTTCCTTAGAGACCTTCTCTTATAGAGAAGGGTTTGTGGAGGAGGCTGAAGATGAAAGTCTTCTTTACACAGCGGGAAGTTAGGCTTCCACACTAGCTCTCTGTGCAGTCACTCTTAGCACATGCCAAGGTTTTCTTTCCACAAGAAAAATTATTCTGCATTGAAAGCGAAGGTGACTACCTCTTATTTTAAAAGCCCCTAGTAAGTAGTTAGAGTGATGTTTCCATTCACCATAATTTCAAACTTAACTTGCTGCAAACTCATTTCCTTGGACAGAGTAGCTTACTGACCCCAATGTTCATACAGCTAAGGACTCTTCAGGAAACAGAGTGCAGTCCTACAGAATGCCTGTCCAAACTTATTGTATCAATGAATTCCTCTTTTACAGTCCTCCACACTACCAGTATTATCTCAGCCCTAGTCCTTGCTTGTGTTCCTCCCAGAGTAAAGACACAGCAAGAGGTGAAGCAAGAGTTGTTTAGAAGCTGCTCATCTAGTCTTTTCACCATGTGTGAACAGGATGAATAACAGATTCCCAATCTACACAAAATGATAACTGAAAAGGATAGGATAACCCATTCAGGCCAAAGCACAGAAGCCTCGTAACAGCCCAGATTCAACCCCCGGAATTAGTTTTTATTACCATCATAGCAGGCAGAGCAGTAAGAATAGTGATCTCTGGAAAAATACATTTCCAGAACCCAGTTTCTTTACCATCAAATGTCCCTTACAGTTTTATGGTTTGTTACACTAGAGGAAAAGAGAGAAAAGCAGGGTGTCTAAGGCAAGGGGAAGACAAGACACTTCGCCATTTTTTTTAAATAGTGCAAACAATATGAAAATCAAGTTAAAGGTTTCTGAAAAGAGAAGCTGCAGTGCTGATCTTAAGTAAGATACTCTACAGTCTTGCAGTCTGGTATTTTGATGGAGCAAAATATGTATATATAAATTAAAAATAAAGAGGAGAATTTGCATGCAGCTTATATTCACAATTTGCAATTATTTGTTTGTACTTATAATGTGTCCATCTGGACACATAAGTCTTGTAAACCGTTATTAATAAGGATGTTCAACTTAGTAATATGATCCACAACACCACCAGGGAAAAATCTTTAAAATCTGGTTAATTACCACTGCCAAAAAAATGGGGACTTTTTTGGCTCTTAATTGTCTCTGTTTAAAGCTCATGTTTATTTGTGAAGTGAATTGAGATTATATTCAAAAGCCAACAACAGGTTTTTCTAGCTTTTAAAGAGAAAACTAATGACCACTGGTTTAAATTTTAAGCTCTTTTATACAGCCTTATGTTTGTGCTTTGTTCATTATAATCCAACATTTTTTCACATCAGATGAAACAAGTATTCCAATGCAGACAAGGGGAACAGTAAAGCAACCTGCTAATTACTGATCTCTCTTACGTTCCTGCTGTGCTAAACTGTCCAGACATGTTGAAGTGAAATTTTTCTGCGATTTTCAAGTGACTAGTTCATGGCCCACTGCCGTGGAGTGCAGGAGAAGGGATGAAATGCTTTAGTTTACATGCAACATTTACTAACTGTGTGGGTTTTCCGACATTAAAGAGGGGACAGTGACCCATGCCACCTTTTTCACACTCAAAAGAGCACTGAAAAAACAGTCTTCATAGGCTTACCTCAGGCTTCCCTGGCCCTTAACACCCTCCCCCCAGGGTAGGAGCAGAAAGAGAAAAAAGAAGGGATTTTATGCTCCTTTCTCTTCAACTTTTCAGGCGGTATAAGCAGCATTTAGCAAATTCAGCCTCCAAACGGCTCCAAATGCTCTGAGCTGCAGGGGCTCATCCTTTGTTAGCCTCCCTCTATTTACACAGGATTTACGCAGCCTCTCCACTGAAGAGACCACATGTTTCTGACAGAAAGCACTTCCATTCACACTGCATCAGGCAACAGGATTGTAACCACTGCAGCTTCACGCTGACCTGAGATTAGGGATTTCAGCAACATTGAGATGGTAACAATCTGCTAACTAACGAAAATTATCCATGGAGAACTCCGCTGCTTACTCCAGTTAAAACTACCGTGGCCAGATAGATTAGGTTGCTTAAAAGGACAATTAAGAACTAGCTGCTGTCAAGAATATGCGTGTCGGTCTACAAATAACATACACACAGCAGAAAAGAAAGAAAAAAATAATCAGATTGCAGCTTGGATTAAAACAATTTCATCCACTGGCTGAAGACATAAAGTGTAAAAACAGACAGATGGACACATATGTAAATGTGGCTGCATTTGTTTCTCTGAGGCTGGCAAGTTACTAATAACAGTATAGTTTAATAATTTATTTTCCATGGTATTTTCACACTAGTTAGCTGGGCAGTGGATACATCCATGTGGAACTTAAGGAGCAGAATAACTCATTCAGTCTAACTGCTACTGGGGCAACAAACTGAACTAGGCAACCTCTCTTGGTTCTACCTACGAGGACTCTGTTCTGGAACACGGTATCAGTCTAGGGATTTATAAAATTTAGTGTTTTTTTAAAAAAAACTCCATTTAGCCAGTCAGGATTTCTACACTGAGATTTTTTCCAGATTTAGTATTTGTGTCAGGGTTTTTCAAAACAGATCACACACACACAAGTACAACAGAGCTTGTGGTTTTTTGCCCTTTCATGGGACAAAAGAAAATTAGATGGGAACACAGGGCCAGAAAGGACCACACAGATCCAGTTTTTGATAAATTTTATTTAGATATTTTAATTTGGTGAACTATTTTGCTTCTGTAGCAAAGTTCAAAAGAATTTACTTCTGTAATAGTAACTCATAGGGGCATCCGATATGCACGTAAAAAGCACACTGTACATTCTGAAGTTCTCTGTAATATATCATAATAAAGCTCTTCTGGGCACTCAATGATTCATTTTTAGTGATCTCTCAAATGCCCTTATCCACAGTTAACGTTCAGATTTTATTAAGAAAGAAAGCAGGGACAAATGTCCACTTAAGTCCCAGCTCTCAAATTCAACTCTGCTTGCGCTGCAGTACCTAAAGCTAAAGCTTTTTTAATGTTCTATTCACCTCCCCTGTGTGGCATTTCTGCTAACACAGAGTTCACAATCTTTCAGCCCCAAACACAGAAGGCTGCTATCTTCAAGTCATCCAAGGAATGTGCCAGATACTATCATCTCCCCTGCAATACAAAGAACCAGAAAGAGGCAGAGACCAAAAGGAGACCGTACTGATCAGGTTACTAAAGTCCAGAAAGTCTTTCCCAGAATGCTAAATGTTAATCTTTGAACCAGTAAATGTTATAATTAAGATCATTGTAGTTGGAGGAAATGCTAGCTCAAGAAGTCAAAGGTACAGCCATTTGAAGTTTACTTTTTTTTTTGCACGTTTATCCTAATCTCGCACCCCTCATGCTGGCATAACGACCATCAAGCACTTTGTTCTATTCAAGCAAAATTACCATTAATGTCAGTGGCAGTTTTGCCTGAGTAAGGAGTGTAAGATCAGATCCTTGTCTTATTCACACAGAATTGCAAGCACTGCACAATTCCAGAGGAGATATACTCATTAAAACTTGTGGTTTACGCTGATTTATGATGCCCTTCTGTTTAAAAGTGAAACTCACTTTGTACTTCACTGGGAAAGTGTTCAATCGCTTGTTTCTACATGGTTTTAACTTGAATTCCCCCCCTCCCCACATCAGCACAAGTTGGGAAGTTTACACCCAGGTTTTGGCACCTAGGCTGAAGGAAAACATGATTAAATTAGGTTTAAGTATTTTGTATGCTTTGGTAATTACTTTGCAGTGTGAATGTAAATAGCGGTTATTCTGCTTAATTTTTTCATCCTACTAAACACTGTCACACAAAATGTCTTTGAGCTGCAGTCTAGATAGAGTTCTTTCTAAATAGCTTTAAAATATATTTTTAGAGAAATGTTTTTAGCATTCTAATAGTAATTCTGTTAAGACGACCAGCTGCAGACTTCATCTACAGCTGAGACAACAATAACAAGCCTTTAGAGAAATCAGGAGACAAAACCCATTTTTTAAAATTGCCTAAAGTGCATCTTCTTTAAGACACCATTTTCTTTTTTTAGTTCTGTGTCCCAGTTGGAGTAAGTGAGATAGTGGTTTTAGTTTCCTCAATCAACTGTACCAAAGTTGGTATACATTAAAAAGCTGTATTTTACTTTCAGTACCAATTCTTATTTGCTATCCTGTTATTTTTGTCATTAGAATAATATCAAATGTGGGCTAAATAGCCAAGTTCAATTAAAATTCTACCTGCAGCTGAATATAAGTAATTAAGTTTAATAATAGCACATCAATATTTAACCTTTACCATTTTGAAGTTATTTATATATAGCAGAATGTGGAGAACATGAATTAGATGATGGCCAACATCCTGTACTGTTTTCCTTCATTAAATCATTAATGCAGTTTCTTTGAGAATAAAAATTTATTGTTTTGAAAAGGAAAATTGCTATCAGAACATCTCAATTTTCCTTATAGCTGTTATAAACTTACAAACTGTGAGATATTGTAATGTCCTGCAGTTCCCTTTAGACAACATGATCTTGGACACAAGTGCTTGTCCAGGAGACATTTCTTAAAATGCTGCCCACTAATATAGCTAAAGTCCATGTAGTATCAACATTAGAAACCTCTTTTTCAGGGTTATTTAACTATTTTTAAAAATGCCAGCCAAAGCATTGCATACAAGTAAACATTCATAGGATTTTTTTTTTCATAATTAAAAAAGAAGTTAGAACTAGAAACATAACAGACATTTATTCTCGAGAGAGAGATGCTAACTTAAAATCTTCAGTTATTAAAAAGGACATTTGTTAGGTCACAAGTCCAAAATGCATATTAGTCTACTTTAAGATGTATTTTTTAAAATGAAGGATGGCTGAATGCTTAAAAATTTAAAAGTTTTAATAAAGAGTGTCAAAATTAACCATAAAAGCTTTTCCAGGTGATAAAATGTAAACAAATGTATTACATAAAACACAAATAAGAGTACCATCTTGATATGCATCCACAAACACCTCAGCAGCATCAGAAGAGATGCTTGCTATGAATGCATAGTCCAGAAAAAGTTAAATATACAAAACAACTCCAAATTTGGCAAATCTTACATACCGTAAGAGCTCCAACACCTATGCCCAGTAGGGTGGATTAACCCGTTGGGTGCTGCGGACATATATATGCACCTCCTTCTAAAGTGTTCATTTGGCTGGCAGTCTGGAAAATGCCAGAATGTGAAGGGTTACGCGGGAACACTCACAGTCTGCTCTCGTAGGTTTAAGTTAAAGCCTAGACTTTAAATATAGTGTGTGAGGTATTTGGAAACATAACTAATACTATTCCTAAGCCGTATGCCATTTGGTGCTCACAAGAAAGGGCTTGATCCAGTGCTTGCTGCCACTGATGAATCGTGTTACAGCTGACAATCGAGTGCTTTGGATCTGCCTGTATTTACTTCAGGGGTAACATTTTTCAGGTTTCTTTTCCTCCAAGAAGCCTTGTAATATATAAACCATCTATACTTAATATACTATATATATATTGGATGCTTAAAAGTGGTTACTGAAAGATCTGAAACATTTTGTCTTTCAAGATCAGTAAAAAGATTTTAAGAGCAAGCATTTAAGAGCTGAAGCCCCTAGTAAGTTCCGGCTCGTTTCTTAGAGTCTGGCTTCAGCCATGAGGGAAAATACAGTTAAGAATATCCAAATGCCTTAAACTGAAAGAAGAAGCAAGCATGCAGACACGTAAATTATGGGCAGAAAATTGCAACTGGTTGACAAAAAAAAAAACAAACAAACCACAAACAAGATCTTCATGATATCAGGAAGGCTTACAAGCAACTTATTTTCCCCCATCTTACAGTTTTACTGGGTTGTTTCTGGATAATGTGCTAAAATAAACAAAAATAAAAGAAGGGAAGGCCGTGGCCTTTTCCTCCCTCTGCATCCAAGCTATCCCATAGGATGTTTTGAATCTTCTTTAAGTGATCAAAAGAACTGACAGAGCAACATATGATTTCATAGAAACATGAGGAAAAGCATAAAAGCATTTGACAAATGTTTCTATTAATTTGATTTCGAAAGTAAGGAAGCATAAAAATAGCAAAACCACAGGGCACTGACTTCTTGTAATACTATTTGCCTAAAATTTCATAGCACAAAACTAAAAAGCACAGATCCCACTCTAACACTCGGTGGTTTGTTTTTCTGTTAATAAGCTCGCAATTTCATTTCAAGTCTCATTGTAGCAGCGTTGCACAAGTTAAATGTGCAGTACCTACAACATCTTCCCAGACTGGTTTGTGTTTCTGAGCTCTTCCTAGGGAAAAGCCTCACAAGTTGGATTCCAGAGAACTTCCATCACTCCACTCCCCACTTGAGAGAAGATAGAGTTGGACCCTCAGAGAAAAAAACCTAGCAAGTTAGGAGACTTCTTTTTGTTCAGGTGGGTAAAACTGAGTTCCCCCTGGAGAGGCTGTTCACAAAGCCAGTTAGGGAATGGACATATATGCCATAAGATCAAATCTAAAACACACCAATCAAGTACCAGTCTGAACTAAACATGCTGATGCAGCACATTTCCAGATCCTGATCACACTAGGCAGGGGAGTCATTCTCCTCAGTGATAAAGTCTTTGAATGCACTCTTGAGGAGATAAAAAATTAAGAACTAGCTGACTTTGCACCATTTCAGTGAGGTATTCACTGCTGACCTGGAACAACAGAATTGTCAGGTTCTGACACCAGCTAGGAATCACCGTAGACATGGTCATCTCTGTCTCCTTACTGCAAGGCTATTCATGGTAATAATTTGTCAGCTGGTTAGTGGCATCAGGCTGAAAACTACAGTGTTTAAATGCATTATGCATTCAGAGAAATATTACACAGTGCCTCCGTCTCTCTTCTCCATCCCCACCTCTTAAAAACTCCATGAAATTGTGCTAACGAGAGGGTTTGGTAGCCACAAAAAAGCAAATAGGATTTTAGTAATTAAGATTTTCCTCAAAGATGTTAAACCCACACACACTTTGCAATTTTATAATTAAGATATTTTTACCTGTGTTTTACTGTCAGCTTTTAAAACGTATCAGAGATTTATGCAGCAGCTAAGAATTGAGATTACTAATACTGTTGGAACATTATCTAACACAAGATATTCTATTCCTTTTTCTGGTACTGACTCAGAAAGT